>NW_026555333.1:15814785-15936457 GCF_029017545.1 Prosopis cineraria
ACATGATCTATTGAAGTTAGTTAAGCTGAGGAGATATGATACTTGGGCTCCAGTATACTAGTCACAAATGATTTGCAAAAAAATTAGAGAGTATCAAAATGGAAATAGCTGAACTCATTTTTCCTCTCTCATTGCTATACCCCCCTTCTTCTCTCATCTCCCCTCTCCTTCGATACCCATAAATCCAAAGGGTATCAAAGTGGGAAATTCACATATCTCTGATGGAAGCTGCAAGATGCTAGTGTCAATAAAATATATAGAACAATGATTGAAGAGTGCAATGGAATAACTATGAAGCTCAGCAAGAGAACAATTGAAGGTGTAGCAGACAAGGTTGTTCAAATCAAGAATCAGATCAACAACTTGCAAGAGATGATACTAGGCCTTACATTATAGTAGAGCAAATTAATCCATGAACGGAGACAAGAACAACCACATGTTAGGACCAATTTTATTCCAGAGGACAGCCAATTACCAGGAACAAATGAGATTTACAAAGATTGACTTTCCAAAATCCACTCAGATGGTGTGAACTTGAGGGATGGATGACTAAGAGTGAACACTTCTTGTCCGACAGAATACCAGAAAATAACCTAATGGTGATTGCAAGCTTGACATTGGATGAGAAACCTCTCCAATGATTATAAGCTTTTGAAAACAAGCAAGGTGGGGAGCTAACATGTAGTGAGATGACTCAGCCTCTCAGGGATACAGAACCCATTTAAGTTTGATATTCGATGATCCCTGGAAGAGAGCTCATGCAGCTTAGTTAGGCAAACAGGACCATTATCACAGTGGACCAGGATAGCTTCAATAAACTGATACGTAAAATAGAATTGACTTAGAGCCAAAAACTCAGTTGTTAGATTGCTAAATTGAAATCTGAGATTGCAGATTGAGTCAAACATTTCCAACCTAAAACGTGTGCTTCCTTTACCCAATTACAAAAGACCCCCCTTCACACAATTAATCATCCTTGTAATTTATTTTTATAATGCCAAAATGCATAGAACCCCTCAAATTTCAAAATTTGACAGAGAATTTTTTCCAAGCTATAAAATTTGCAAATATCACACCTTGAACAGAAGCATAACACATCAAAGAGCTATTTGCGCATAACTTGTAAGTCGCGAAAATTATCCACAAATATATCAAAATTTAAAGGAATAGAACGTACGAAAAGCATAGAGGTTTAATATCACTTAGGGATCACATTCATTAGTAAAATAACGAACTCCAGAATGTTATCATTAGACACAGTTTAAAAAGTTTGTTATCAAGTTTCAAATGTTATCATTAGGCTCAAATTTCACTGTGGCCATGAATCTTAACCTTTTATAATCAAATATATGAACTACAATAATTTTAAAACACTAATAATAATAACAAGGATATGAGCATGGACTTTTGCGACTTCATTAGTGAGCCTAACCGTCCGAAGTGCGAAAAAATATGCTTTGTCTCAGAAACTAAAACCCCCATCTGTTAACAAGAAACTGGAGACAATGTATTAAAACGTGTAGTTACTAGATTTTACACAGTGAGAGAAAGACAAAGAGAATAAGCTCATAAAGTTCAAATCTAGAATAGCTCCTCCATCTTCCAGCAGCAAGACCAGGTTTCTGCTCAAAACTCGTTGGGCCAAGTTTTACTCAGGATTAAAAGTAGAATTGGAGGTTTATAAGAAAAAGTAGAATTAGAGACCAAATCATTTAGGAATGGATATAGTAGATCGAATAAGCCACAAACTGTTACCAGAAAAGGACAAGCGGACACCAAGCATAGAAGCAAGCACAGAGACAGAAATTTTGCCGCCATGGCTAGAATCTTTGACACGGTAAATCCTCAGAAGCCGTAACCTAGACCATGGAGGAGTGATTGGCGAAGGCTGAAGCAGAGAACCTCCTACGCGCGGTCTTCTTCGCCTGAAACCACGGGGAAATTTGCCACGACGGCCGATGAAGTCAATTAGACCAAAACGAATCCAACGGCTTGGATTCAGTTTCGACCATTGTTGTAAAATTATTAATAATTATTAATTATTAATTATTAATATTACATCACACAACCATCACTTAAATTATAGAATTTTAAGTTTTTAAATGTTTTCCATCTCTCTAATTTCAATAAGTTGAGTGACCTTTATTATAAAGATCTATAATTAAAAAGTTATCAGAATTAAAAATAAAATCTACAAAAATTATAAAAATAATTACATATAAAATTATATATTAATTTTAAAATACATTTTAAATTATAATAATTATATTTTGAGAGAATGAAAATAAAATTTCAAAACAATAAATTTATGACAATCAAGTATCTAAAAAATTTATTATAAATATTAATTGAGATTATTCTAAATTTAAGATTCAAAATACAAATAAACATTTAAATTTTAAATATAATTTTTATTTTTTAATGAAATTTCAAATTATAAATTATATTTATAATTTATTTTAAAAAAATTATTAGAAATCTAATTCTTATAAATTTTCAGTTTTGACTTTTTAATCTTATCCTTCCTATATTTTTTATATATAAAATCATTTTTCATTCACTCACTTTTAGTTTTAAAGTTTGTTAAAATATTTCTTTGGGGTGGGCTAAAACCGACTCAAAACAAGTGATCACCAGCCATCAGGCTTGATGCCCGGCTAGTGTGCGCCCATACCCGATCCTTAACACTTTCGACCCGACCAAACAAAAAAGCTTACACCCTTACCCTTTACCCTTCTTTCATCTTCCCGCCTCCCTACCACGGCCCACTCCGTCGCTTATCCGGTCTCCATCGCGTTGGCGCTCCATCGCTTCGTCCTCTGGTACTTGGTCTTCGTTCCTCAGCTGCTGGTCTTTCCTCGGCTTTGCCTCCGTCTTCACTTCGTCACTTCCTCCGCCGCCACTCCCCGTGAAAGCTGTTTTTTAGGTGTGTGGCGTTCCTTTCACTCTCTCTGTAAATTATATATATATATATATATATATGAGGATGACTATATGCTCATAGGCTTCAGATTTAAGTAGGCAGTTGACAAATTTGCATTTATTTTATACGCATAATTGTGTCTTGTGAACATTGAATTGATGACAGAGGAAAGCCATGAGGAAACTGAAGTTTCATGAGAAGAAGTTATTGAAGAAGGTGAATTTCTTAGAGTGGAAGAGAGAAGGAGGTCACAGAGAAATCATGTTATTCAACGCTATCATATTACTGGACGTGATGATTACAAGAAGTACTATTCTTCGTTAAATTATGTTTCTCATTGTTCTGAATTTGGATAGTTTACTGTGTTTGAAATTTAACTAATGCAATTCTTTATTTTGGTCATTGGGATGGTGAAAATACCAATAGATATTCAAGTCTTGCCGGATGGTGCAAAAGTTAGTAAACATGCTGAAGCAACATGCTGAAGCAAATGGACCAAAAGATCCATTTCGGATTGAGATGGCTGATAAGCTCTTAGAAAAGCTGTAAGTTTTATTAGCTATGAAATTTCTAAGTTTTGATTAGTGAACTGACTTAAGCTGCATTTAATGTTGTTTTTGAAACGACATATATAAATATGTGTTAATATTGGTCTACGATTCCTTATTAATCAATGTATCATCCAGGAGTTTCATTTCTACTTTTGGCCTCTGCAGCATGCATTTGGATTACCTAAATTCATCACGAACAGGGCTGCAAATGACATGTCCATTGTTGAATAATTGTGACTAAAAACCCTAATTTATCTCTCACAACTCATTTCTTCAGTAAGCCTAGTAGGCAGAGGGATGGCATGGGGTGCTGGTAGATAGGATTGTTTTGAGTCTTAGGGATTTGTAAATGTTGGAGGTGGTAGCTGTAAAACTGATGTTGTAGCAGTTGTTATAATGGTAATGTGAGGATGTGATGGCCGAGGTGATGGAGTTGATAATTGGGTATTGAGATGATGATGGCAGTGCATGAATGTGAGGGCAACAAGCAGGGATAGATGATGAAAGGACTTTAGGTTATTATTTGCTTTTAGATATTAATTGTTTTCATCCTTTAACTGTTGGAGTTCAGAACAATTTTTTATTTTTCTCTCCAATTACATGATTGACGAAATTGTTTGGTCATATTAATTGTCTATCATTGGTACATTTTTACCTACATTTTGGAATGCAGAGAACCGATATTTATTATCCCTCTCTCTCTCTCTCTCACACACACACACACGTGAATGATAGGTACAATATTGGCGTGATTCCAACCAGGCAAAGCATTACACTTTGTGATCGTCTAACAGTGTCATCCTTTTGTAGGTAAGAAAAAACCATTTCACTCCTTCAATATTTTAAATGAAAAATTAATTATTAGTTTGTGATTTTTGTACGCCAAAGATTCCTGATGACTGTAGTGCAGGAGAATGAAAAGGAATTATTTTTAATATTTAAAACAACGTTAGTCATCTTCTAAAGGCAGAAGGTATTATGATTTATGATACATTAGTACCTGTTACAGGCGTAGTCTGTAGTTTAGTGTGCAGAAACACAAGAAACCTAAAAAGAGATGGCAATATATAGCACTAAATTCTAAATTATGGGATAGATATGTTTTTTAAGTTGCTTCTTACATTCTTTTCCTGTTGTTTCAACACTAATCCTAGACAATTATGTAATACAAATGGTGTGGGAACCTTAATTTCGCCACTCATATATCTTTCCCAGCAACCTAAATATTTTTAAGCGGATAAAAGAAATTATAAGACAACCTAAATTAATTTAACACAAATGGTGTGGTAATCTTTTGTCTTAATGTATTTGACCTTTTCACAGGGGAAAAAAACGCAGAGGATGGGTTATCCTAATGTCCTTCTAAAGGAAATATCAACACCTAAAACTATAAGATAGAAATTGAATATAAACTTATGCAGCAAAGCTACTTAATCTTTCTGCATATCTTATAGAGACGTCCCCTCATAAAAGCCCTAAGCCAAATGCCATATAAAAGCTAAATCTATTATCCCAGCCCGTTAGATAAACACCCTTAAAATGTGAGCTCTGTGCTTTGATCAAATATTTCCATGTGCTGGTAATATGGTGCATTGCCACAATGTTCTACCCTACTTTTATCCGAAATCCTTTGAACTGTATAATGAGTGCCCCTGTGACACACCTATCTATTACTGATCCCAAACAACTTATTTCACAAGTGGCAATGGCAGTATGGTGAGCTTCAGCTTCTGCGTTGTTTATACACGTAATACCAATATTTGATCCGCAAATGAACATGCCATTTGTATTGATTAGAGTGTTGCTGTCCAAATAAGCGTCTTCATCTCTTAGGCTGGGGGTCAGGGAGTGACAAATTGTGGTAGGGACGAAACCTTGTGCATCATCTTTATAAAATGAAGGCTAATTATGATCAACAGGGGAACTAGAATAAGATTATGAAATGAAGACTAAGAAGAAGATATGTGCAGTATACTTCTAAAGATTTTAGAACTAATCCAAGTATTTTTTGAGATAATTCAGCTGTTCTACTTTATTAACATTATACCCTTGTGTTCTTAAATTTTGTTTACCCCTTTTGTAGGCGTAGGCTTGCAACTGTTTTGGTGCGATTAAAATTTGCCGAGTACTTGAAAGAAGCTGTCACATACATTGAACAGGGGCATATAAGAGTTGGTCCAGAGACAGTCACTGATCCTGCATTCCTTGTAACCAGAAATATGGAAGACTTTATCACATGGGTGGATTCATCGAAGATAAAGAGAAAGGTTCTACAGTACAATGACAAATTGGATGACTATGATCTAATGAACTGAGGCATGGATTTGGACATCGCCGTAACAGCCAACTGCTTCAGAGTTGAACTGTTGAGTTTTTTTTTTTTTTTTTTTGGGGTTAGGAAAAAATACAAGGTAGAATTTGGAGGGATGGGGTACGGATTGAATGCCAGCATGGGTTGTATTGAATTTGTTGGGGCTTTTTTTTTTTGGGTATTTATGTGTCGAATTTTGGTCTTTCGGTAATCAAGCTTGATATCTAAGCATTCGGTTATAGTACAAATTTGCCCATGAAGTTTCCATCCAGATGCACCTCATATTTTAAAGTATTTTGTGGTACAATTTTGTCCTGTGGTTAGAGTTTGATTATGTTGACTGTTAAGTTGAAAAATTGACTGTTATATGCCATGCGAGTTGGCCATGTGGCATTCACGTGTCATTTGTCTACCCTGCCCCTTTCACTTTTCTCTTCCAAGCCCATGTGCAGTTCACGTCTTCCCTCCCGTTTCTTCTTCTTTCTCAGATTCCAATCCCCATGACCACTTCAATCATATCCCTTTGGTCTACCATTACTGTCGCTTCCTCCTTCTCCTCTCCCCTTAAACTTCATTGGAGATAGCGAGTAGCAGCAGTGGTCGAGTCCAATTACCTTCTTCTCTGAGAACCTCAAATTGCTTCTCTGAAATCATTGCCCCTATCGCATTTGCCTTCCTCTCCAAGCACCACTAATTATGACACCGTATCAGCCATACTCATCCAAGTATTTTTTTTTTTTTTTTCCTTTTTCTAATTTTTGAGGTCTGCTTCAACAAGTCTGGAATTTGAAATCAAGTGTTGACTCCACTGTCGCTGGTTCCACTTGTGACGAAGCAGGAAGCTTCTTTTATACTGGGTTCGATCATGGCCTGATACAAGCTTTTCAGACTCCTCGCGAATTTTTATCAACTCTATGGATTAGTCACATATGGGTTTTGGATTCTTGCTCCTTTTGAAAGATGGTTTTTGTGATAGGTATTGTGGGACTAATACAAGCTTTTCCTGTGATATGTTATGGGACTTCTAGTTTGAAATATATTTTGATGGTTGATGTTCTTTAGGTTTGATTTCTAAAACATTGTTAATTTTTTTATTTCTCAATTTCTAGTATGTTGTAATTTCTGGTGTGCTGCTCCTTGGTTCTTGGCCCGTGCTGTCCTTACAAACTAAAGATGGAAGTATTGAGGGACTAGAGAGCAACACGAAGAAGATGGGGAAGGGGGAAGGGGGAAGGGTTCGAAGGAGAAGGCAAATTAGGGACCTTTGCAAGAAGAAGGATTAGGAAGGGCAAAGGAAGGAGAACTGGAGAGGTGAAGAACACAAACGACGAAGGAAGGGGACTGAATATCTACATGGAATTGTTCTTTTTTTTAACATGGGGTGGCAGTCCAGTGAGGCACAAAACAGTGAAATTTTCAAAGAAAGCAGTCAAAGGTTGAGAGCAAGGCGAAATTCTACCAAATTGAAAAACATTGAAGCAAAATTATACTAAAAAATATATTAGAATATGAGGTATGCTTGAGTGAAAATTTTAAAGGTAGATTGGTGTCATTACCTCTAAGCATTTTTTTTTTTTTCTTTTTGGTTAAAAGATAAAAATATCTTAAAACTTTTTATGAAGGGAGCTTGTTATCATAAACTTTTTTGGGATAATCTCCCCTTCAAACTTTTAAAAAATGTACAATTTCTCCCCATTATTAATATTGACAGGTGTTTGACTGTTAAATTTTTATTTTGAGTCCATGCTTTACATGTGTCATCCCCTCTCTTTGTGCATTGTTCTTCTTCATCTTTCTCTTTGATTACTAATGGAAGGGAATTTTGGCTCCTTTAAAAAAGAGTTTAGGAGAAAAAATATCTCACCTACTAATATATGATGTCCAGCACTCATAAAAAAAAGTACAAAAGTAAAAATATACTTTAACCCTTGTTTTTTTTTCATGCTCTTATTTGTTTTTAACTATTATTTTTTCATGTGAATGAAGTTTTCAATACTTATTCAAACAAAAAAATATATATGTTATTTGTATGTTATAAATAGAATGTATACAGCTTTATAATAAGATATATTTTTTGACTATGTGTTTTGTATGGATTTTGTTAAAAAGAACTTATAAAATATCATAATTTTATTGTATTAGAGGATAAATTTTTATTTATATGATTCTCAATGATGAAAACTTTTAAATATTTTTTATTTATTTAATATAAAAAGTTGTTTTAATTGATAAAGAATAATAAAAGTATAATTTTTCTTTTAAATTATGTTACCCATAAATAATGAGAATAATGTTGCTCAACTTGTGTTAAAAGTAAAAATTATGAGCTTGTTTGAAACTGTTTTTATTTTATTAATCTGAGAATATTTAGAAGTTATTTATATTCTTTTATTCTCTAAAACAATGTTTTATTTTTTTATTTTCCAAAATACTTTTTTAAAAATACATTATCAAACATATTTTTTATTTTTTTATTTTGTTTTGGAGAGTAAAAAACTGTTCCCATAATAGATTGCCAAACAAACCCTACAATTTTGTCCCTCTTTAAATTGTATTAAAAAATAGTAAAAATATTTTTTCATATCATGTACCATATATATTGCATTAATCTGACATAACAATAATTATATTAATAAAATAACAGTTAATTGATAGTAGGAGGCTTTGAAAAATAAAATTAAAGGTTAGAGTGATCAGTTTTAAATGTTAAAGAGGTGATGTGGGTTATATGCAATTGCCTCAAAATTTAGGAACTTATATGCATTTTAGTCTAATATTAAATAGGGTTAAAGTGTTAATTTATCTAATTTTTTAAGATCCAAAAAATTATACATAATTATTTTGTATAAAAAATTAATATTAATCAAGTCCTTTAAATTATAAATAAATTATAATAAATTAATGTTATTTCTTGCTCACATTAAAAATCAAAATATCATTTGAATCAATCTCTTTGATGGGCTATCACATGATTTTCAGATCACCACTATTGGTAAAAGCACTGATAAATGATTAAAAAATAATTTAAATATTATTATTATTTATTAATCTTCACACAAAATTTAACCGTCAACTTTTAAATATACAAATTTCCTAAAAAAAATTATAATTTTACCTAGTTAAAATTTCTGGAAGAGAGATTATAAATTTTAAAGAAATACATGTAAATTTAAAAGGCTGAAATTTCATATTTGAGGTGGTAATGCTTAATCGATAGCATGAAAATGCCATTTGTTTTAATTTTATGAGAAAAAAAATTGAATCTCTACACTTTGTTTAAGTTTTGCTATAAATCTTTGCATTTTTTTTGATATTTTAAATTCATATATTTTTATTTTCTAATGTTCCAAACCCTTATAACAATACTTATTGAAGGATTTAAAATATTAAAAAATAAAAATGTAAGGATCTGAAATACAAAAAAAAAAAATAGAAATATGTAACAAAATTTAAACAAATATAAAGATTTAAAGTTATATTTTTTCTAATTTCATTGAAGGCTTCGTCTCGTTAGATATAAAGAGAAACAGTTGGGTCAAGCATGGGAACGAACGCGTCATTTGTGTTGATTTCATCGACGGTGCTGTCCAGTTATGAGGAGAAACCAAAGGTCTGTGATGAAACATGTCATTTGCATCGTTTTTTTTTTTTTCTTTTGGGCAAACCATTTGTATTATTTTTATTTGAGCTATAAACTTTTTTTTTATAAAATAAAATATGCCAACATCCCTTTTATTTTATCTTAGTTATAGATTTTTTTTCTATTTTTAAAACTTATATAAATCTCTTTAAAAATCAAAATCTATATAACACATAGCTCTCGTCTATTTTAAAAATTCCATTTTTATTCATTCAAAACTATTAATTAACCATTAAATCATATATTTTTAACTAAAATACCCCCTCTTTAACATAAATTTTGTTTAAGAGTCATTTAAATTTTTAAATAATAATTATAATAATAGAAAAATGATAATAAAATTTTATCAAAATATATAAATGATAAATTGATAATCAGGTCTTTCAAAATACTATAATTTTTCTAAAATCTTTAAGTATCTTTTTGATATTAATAATTTTAGGTTAAATGATTATCTCTAGTTTAAAATAAAACAAAATAATGAGTTCATATAAGAAATTGTGATTTCTTCTTCAATTCTTATAATTTATAAAATAAAAATTAAGATTGCTTGAACAAAATTTATAATTAATTATTTTCAAAACTTGAACTTAATGATAAAAAAAATTACATATGCGATGTGATTTTTTATTCAATTCTTGCAATTCATATAATAAAAGTTATGAGTTTTTAAACAAAAGTTGTAATTGATTGTTTTCATAATTTAGACTTCAATAATAAAAGAAATTTCATGTGAGAAGTTGTAATTTTTTGTTCAACTTTTATAATTCACATAATTAAAGTTATGATTACTTAAATAAAAGTTGTAATTGAGAATAATTATTTTCATAACTTATTTATCAACCATAAAATAAATTTCACATAAGAAGTTATTATTTCTCATTTAATTGTTGCGATTCAAAAAACAAAAATGTTGATTACTTAACAAAAAATTGTACTTAAAAAAATAGAGCCAAACCCATTATTTTTATTTTAAATAAGGAACAATTTAGTCAATTAACATAAAGTTATTCATGTTAGAAAAGTATGAAGAAATTTCAAAAGAATTATAACATTTTGAGAAACCTGATTATTATGTATATATTTCGTTGAGATTTTATTGTCATTTTTTTATAATATATAAGTTGACAAAATAATATTAGTTAATTTAAATTATTAAACTAATAATTTAAGAAAAATTACATATAGGTCTCATAGATTAAACTTATTCACAACAAGTCTTATAAAATTCAAAAACTGCAGCCAGATCTCTTGATACCTGAGTCTAATTTAAGATTAAGCTACAATGACAATAATATCTTTATTAACATACATTACATTAATCAAATAATTAATTTATAGCTATTTTTATCAATAATTTACAATTATAATTTTACCTTTTTATAATTGTTACTTCATATATTTAATAATTAAATAATTATACGTTACTAACAAAGTTTAATATTAATTATTTATAACTATTTCATCAGTAATTTATAGTTATAATTTTAATTTTTTACAACTATAACTTTATATATTCAATAGTTAAACTGATCAATTTAATTATTAGATATATGAAATTGTAGTTTTAAAATGTTGAAATTATAGTTATCAATTATTTAACTCATGTAATATATATATATATTTCATAGGGACCTTATTGTTTTTTTTTTAATTCAAATTTTTAATTAGACTTAGGTTTTAAGAGACCTAGTTGCAGTTTTTAAATTTTGTATGACTTATTTGTCAATAAGTCAGCTCCACAGGACCTATTTATAATTTTTTTTCTATAATGTATTAAATTAAAACAAAAATCAAGTAATATATCATAAAATTTATAAAATAATTATTTATTATTATTATAACCAAATATAAAATAATTTTTTTTACAAAATTTTTATAAAATAAATATTTTTTATAAAATCTCAGAATTACTTAAAATTATTTATTTTTTAATCTTAAATAAATGAAGCTTAATGTACCACCTAAAATGAGACAGCACAATGAAGACTCAAAATGATATATATTTTTGCTTAATATTAAAATACATGATATTGCTATTCTGGACTGGGTCGCGAAAGTCCAGTCCATTGCGAAATTTGCGATGCGGGTATAGGCTGATTGCTGAGAAGCATTCGCAACCTACGGATTTCGCGGTTGAGGGAGAGGAGGTAGCAAGACGGTGAAAAGGGAAACGAAGGCTTAGCAGCAGCGAGAAATGAGGAAGTTCGATCCATGGCCTGTTTTCTTTAAGCGAGAGTGGAATCGGAATTGGCCCTTCCTGGTTGGCTTCGCCATCACCGGAACCCTAATCGTCAAGTTCACCGCTGGTCTTACAGAGGAAGATGCTAAGAAGTCTAAGTTCGTTCAAGAGCACAGGAGGTAACCTATCTATCACCATTCTTCAAACTCTATTATTTGCTGTATGAAATGAGTGCGCCTCTCATGTTTCCGATCGTGGAAAGCTGAAACAGTGACTCGTTAACTCGATGGCACAATACTCAGCTCTTTATGAATAAATTGATTATAGATTGTTAGTGGTAGCACGGGTCCCCTCTCCCTCCGGTTAGGCTAATGATAAAATCCCAGGATGAAAGGAGCATTAGGATGCACCATGCAAGAATAATTCCAGGGAAAGTCATGGCTGAAATGATTGGTGTATTGGTATTAGGCCTCTCTTGTCCTTCATGCCCCAGTTGATTTTCTTGCTGCATTGCCAAATCCTATCATTATTATTTTCTTTTAAGCCATCCTAGCTTATGGATTCGGTTAACGAGGTTGTTTCGTTCTTATGTTCCAGGTGATTCCAAGTGGTGTGTATGGCTTCGAGCTCTGCACTTTGTTTTCAGCGTCATAGTCGAGAGGTTTGCATGTCTTGGTGTTATAGATTGTAATAACAGAAGAGGGTTTCGGCATTGATCTTTGATTAACAATGGAAAAAGATCCTTGCCAAGCTTTCCATTAAACAATAGATTGACTTTTCGATTTTTTGGTTGAGTCGTTCACGTCAATCCTTATGCTTGAAAAATACATGATATTGTTTTTAGCAATGGCATTCATCTACAGAAAGTGATTTACCTTTTTGCCTTGTTTTCGTTTTCTATTAAACATACAAATCCATTTCCACAAATGGATTCAGTTTCCCATCAATATCACCGGGATAAAAATAGAATATAGGATGCGAGTGTTTTTCAATTTAATTTTTAATAAAATATATATTTCTCAAAAGAAAATCTAAAAAAAAAAAATGATAAGTCAATGCTTGTTTTTGTGACAATGGATTATAAAGGCAGCCCCATGCTGAACAAAGAAGACGCAGAAAGGTAGCCAGCAGAGAGCAGACTATTGCTACATGAAGAAGACAGGCAAAGAACGAGGCATCATTGATAAAAAGGAAAAATAAAGAAAGAAAGAAAGAAAATGAGAAGGTAATAAGGCTTCAAAGTTTGGACTGGAAAAAGAAGTTTCAGTTAGATTGAGAGTTGGGACCAATTACTTGGTAGTCAACGAAAATATTGAAGCGTCCAAAAAGAATACTAGATCAGCAGCTCGTGTCGTGTTCACCATGTTAATCAAGGTAGCACTAGGGACATGGGCCATAAAAGTCCAGTTAAATTTAAGATGCTCCAGGCTCCAATGATATTGCTTGGGCTTGAATTTTTTTAAAATTACATGACAAACTCTAATTTCTCTTTGCCTTTGACCGGGGATTTGATCTTAGCATTGTCATGCTAATAAAACTATATATATATATATATATATTTTTTTTAGTACGATCGAGATAGGTGAAATTTTCATGACTTAAATTGATCAATTCTGAATGATACCATCACGCTGACCGTATAATTTGACTGCAAGTTTTCAAATAAAATTATCAAGTATTGACTAAGGCACCTTCACATTACAAAGGGTAAGATCGTTAGCAAAATTGTTCTCACTAGCCACAAGGGCAAACCCATACTCCATAATTCAGCACAATCAAAAGAAAAATAATACATAATTTTTCTTACCTAATTAAATTTATTTTCCTTCTTGCTTGTCAAGAAAACAATTCTTACAGACAAAACCCTAAGCTAAAGTCTCGCATAAATCACTCCTTCCCTCCTAAGCAAAATGTTTATCACAACCCAAAGTCAAGTTCAGCTCGTCTTAGAACGCCAGTTACTCTCTTGTAGAATTCTGGTTCTTCCTTCTTTATATCATCTATTGTCCGTGACTCATGCTCATCCGCCTGAACAAATAAAGAACTAAATTATCCATCTAAATATTTTCAAGTAATGCAAAACAGATATCAAAACATCATCAAAAACATGTTATCTTCACAATGATTTTGACAACTCTAATACAAGGACGAAGAGAGAACCACTACAGCGACAGCAGCAAAAGAGGGCACTCGTTTGATAGCTAACAAAATCTTTCAGCCACTATTTTTCAATTTAGCGATTGGGTGTTGTTTTGCAGGTTAGAGCTATAATTTGGCACATAAACTCGTTATGATTAGTTTTAATCTTCCAACCACGCCCAGAAATCTGAACACTGGTTATAATCAAACGCAGCTTTGAATTTTTCATGTATCACCTACTAAATAATATTTTAAATAAATTTTCAGGATCTCGCAAAAAAAAAAACCTCTTTTAATCTTATTTATAAGTTATTTTTAACATGTTTTAATGGAACAAAGGAAAACTTTAAAACTCATTAAGTCTATTGAAAAGTTTAAGAAGTTCACAACTTTGTCCCTCCCTATTAAATATACATAAATAACTTACTTTCTCTCACCAATTTAAAGGGAGGTAAAGCAGGAAACCTATGATAAAAAACCAATAACATGCCTCATAAATAGATCATAAAAATTCTCTCTCTACTTTATAAATAGAACCAGAGGGAGTATTCTAGGAATATATGAAATTCAGAGGTCCATTTTCGTAATAGCACCTAAGTAACAAATGATGCTGAGTACAGAAATGTCACATTTCACGATTGTACCCTTTATGAAGCAGTGGTTGTGTCATGGGCGGTGCACTTCCTATTTAAATAGGGTGCGTATATAGAGACATGCATCGAATAAATAGGCATTCCATACAAAATAAAGCTCACTCCCGGGATGGCAGTTACTAAATTACCTCTTTGAATTTTAAAAGAATTAGATTTGAAACATTGGCCGGTTTAGTGCGATCCCACCTGAACAGTCAAAGCAGAAAAGATTCAAATGAGTTCAAAGTCACTAAATATACATGGAAATTTTATAGTAAAGAGAAAAAGAGATCAAAATGTGCAGTAAGATTAGGTTGTCATCCCATCTATACAACACTAAAGCTTTTAGACTTCACTTTTATTTTCTCTTTTTGGTGGAGGGGCATCTCTGTAAGCTTCACTAATGATTTAAGCATATTTCTTTCCATAAAAAGTCACTCTTTCTTTCTTCCTTTCTTTTTTAAATTGGGGAAAACAAAGTTGTCTCAAATGTTTAGATGACATGGACATGTATTTTGAGTACGTGTAATCTAATAGAAAATTAAAGCGAAAGTCGAAGATTTCAGACCTACGTTCCTACTGATAGAAAGAGCAAGCCACCAGAGTGGCTAAAGGGACGTTAATTAGAGTAGGTATATGCAAATTGAAAGGAATTGGTCTTACGTTTAAGAGAAGGAATGCATGTAATTCAGTAATTGAGCAAAGCTTCGAAATGACACCCTACAGGACAACAGAGTCATCCATACCTTACAAGCATCAATTCATTAACTGATCGCCACATCCCTCGTCCAACATCTTTAGCAAACTGCTCTCTAGCACTTCTGCCGTGCCACAATTCTTTGGCAATATACATCACTTCTTCCACATCAACCTTTGAAGTGGGAACAAAGACAACAGATGATAGAAAACGTGTAATTCTTGTGTGGGTAATAAAACAATCACATGTATAGAATTAAACAGAGTCAAACACAAAAATTAGATGAATTTGTTGTAGTATTCAATTGCAACTTTGCAGAATCCACAATGATTACGTTGAGGCATGCCAGCTGCTTTAAGAATCGCTAAAATGTCCACTAACGATAGTACATTGACAGTTTTAATTTAAATAAAAGAAATTTTGCTAAGGATAACAGTAAAATACTACTTGGTCGATAATATGTCTTCAAAAGAGAATAACAGGAGATTCTCATAACAAAATCAAAGGAGCAAAATGCCAGAATAACTCGTAAATGACAGAAAGCTTGTCAACCTCTCTGCATGTCAAAAACATATTCCCTTTATATATATATATATATATCCTTTTGCAGAGCACCAAAGGGAAGCCATATAAGAAATTCTATCCCATAACTTATGTAGAGGTAATGTCGTAATGATATGCTTTTGAAGATGCAGATATTCCTACCAACCATATAAACCAAATTATCCTGTAAACTGCATATTGTTTCTTCTTTTTGTAACCAAACTTTTGAAATAAATTATAGGAGATTACTCCAATATTTGACCAAAAAAAGAGAGAATACTTCAATATAATAGGCACTTCTGAAATACCAGGAAATAGGTGCGTCCATGCTTCATAGCTAAGAACTTAAGCAATTAAGAGAAGGCTATTATGGGTTTGATTCACATACCGCCAGTTCTGAGTAGTCATAGCCCTAAGGATTAGGGCATGGAAAAATATACGTTCCCATACCTTGTCCTGAACTTTAACCTACTTAAGTGAATGATAGAGACAGGGACAAAACTCCCAACTGTTTGGTCATGGAGGCTCCAATATCATGTCAAGGAGCATTGTAATAAACTATTAGAACTCCGAAGAAATTATAGGAATGGTTTCAATGCTTATATCTCTAGACATGTATAAATATTCTTCAAGCAAGAACTAGAATGAGTTTAATTTAAGAATAATAACTTATAAGTCTGTTGTTAGTTCTAAATCAATTTAAATCCTTTAGCTATATCATACTGTGTGTGGTTTGGCAAAAGGGGAAAAAAATCATTAGGTCCTTTCCAGGAGCGTTAGTTTTGAGGATATACATGAAAGTCATGTAAATGAACTATATTGGCAAGCTAACCAGTTATTTTAACTCCCAACTCGAGGTGTAGCTATTTTCCTTTAGCTCAGTCAGTTTAAATAACTGTTTTGACCATGCGCTCAAGGGTCATTTTTGGATGAGTTTCAGCGTGGCTCAATCTTCAATGGATCAATCTGATAGAGCTGGTGATTCCCAAAAGATTTTCCTGTCATTTCCTAAGGCTTACAGTAGACAATTTAGGCAGGGAGGTGATTTAGAGAAGACTAAGACCAGTGGTCAAGAGGTTTATTTGAAGGTTTATAACTGTAAAATTGAAATGATGAAAGAAAAGTCAGGTTAGGTGTAGCCTAGGATATGGGTACTGTCAGTAGGGGTAATGACTACTTTTTGACTCTTTAAATATGTACTTCCGTGATGAGGGATGGAGAGGACTATTGGAGAATTGTGGTCAAGTGAGAAGAGATCTGGCCTCTGGAATGCCAAATTAGGGGTGGAGAAGATCATCTTTTTTTCATCATTTTATCTTTCTACTTCAGTTTGTATTTGTGAGACACCAGTGTTCGTGTTGCTGCTCAGAGCGTGCAGTTTATGTTGTTTCATCCTCTGTAATTGCCATCTGAGTGTAGTTTCAGTCTTTATTTTGATTGTAATCCCACTCTATTGTTCAGCAATAGTAATTGTTGGTTACATTTACAGTGTATTTCTGGTTTTGCTTATTTTTAAGCTTAATAGAGTAGAGGGTTCCATCACAATCCATGAACAGTAACATGAATAAGGAGATTCTGGTCCAGAGGAAGGCATCAGATTAGTTAATTTTCACCTTCTCATACCCAACGGGCCTGCTGTAACTGAAACTCATAACCTTAGGAATACAAAGAGAAATGAGCAAGTTGGGCATGGCCCAATTAAAGCTGCTGAAAATCCATTCTAGTAAGGAGAAATGAAGTAAGATGATTGGGAGGGAAGCAAAGAAAATGAAGGATGGTAGTAGCTAACTGACACATGGTGATTGTGAAGTGACAAGCAGAAAGGAAGGAATATTGAGGACTCACGGCTGAGGAGGGAACAAAAAATCTAGAGAAGGAAACCTGAGCAGAGGATCCAGCCTCTTGAATGCCGGATACCTTTCAAGTTATTATCTGCATGTTTGTTCTTATTTTGCTCTATAGCTATGTCATAACTATATTTCTGTTTCTGTCATATCAACTCTAGTATTTGGATTGAATAATACAGAGCAGCAGAGTTTCTATCAAATTTCAAGATAATTAGTAGCTAAAGTGTTAACTATGTTACTGTTTGGAGCTACCCGAGGGGCATGCCAGCAATGCCTTCAATTTCTCTTGCATTAGCTCAATTGCAACTCCTTCAATTTCAAACTGCTTATTCAAAGACCAAAGACGCCAGTGCTCGTGGAACTCCTAGTCAATTATATCTCACTTTGAGCATCTTTAACACACTCTTCAGAGAATCACGGCAGCATTTTCATCCCAATTTAATCACTTTTTTACTATCCCATTTTAGCTTTCGACATGGTACATACCTTAAACCAAGCCTTCCGACCTACAAAGAGCGATCTAAATCCGTAGTTCTCACAAAATCTAAAGTTTCCACTTGAGATAATTTTTATGTCAAAAATTAAATAACAACAGATTGTAGAAGTAATAATCACATACAAGAAAAAGTTGGTGAGACATCTATTGATAAGAAAATAATAGAAAATTATTTGAGATAGTTTGAACATGTAGACAGAAGGCTGTTGAAGGCACCAAAGAAGAGGGTGGAATATATAGTCTAAGTCTAGATTTTTGTCAAAAAGGGTAGAAGAATATCAAAGAAAACACTCAATAAAGTTATTGAATGAGATCTTTTAATTAACAATATATCTAAAGTTTTGGTTGTTGATAGAGCACAATGACATTATGCAATATATGTAGCTGACTCCATCTATTAGGATAAGGCCTGTTGTTGTAAAAGTAGTAACACACAAAATATATCTTTCAAGTAACACAGAATGCTTTGTGTACAGAGAAGGAATATAAACATATAAATTACTCAGATGCCCCATTGTCCACGAACTCCTAGCAAGGATATGCTACCCAACAATAAAGTTATATACTTTGACAAGATGTTCGTAAGGTAAACTTCATACCTGCACATGCACAGCTGAGCCATACAATGACTCCTCATGCTCAATTAGGCGCTGATGAAGAGTATGGTAATGATCCGTGTCAAAATTGACTACAGGTTCTGTTTGAACTTGCAACCCTGCTAGACATGTCACAACATAGGAGGCCATGACTTGTCCAAATATTGCCGGGATGGAGCCCAGCACAGGTATGATACGGACCCTAAAGCCTGGTACAATCTAGCAACAGATAAGATGTCAGCAATCTAAGCCATTATAACAGACTCATGGCGATCCATGTCATTAAACATTACAGTAATGATAATAATCAGCAAAGCATAAACTACATTACCAAACAATAACAAGCATATCGGTGGTATTATTAGTAAGTCAAAAATTAACAAAACCAATACTCTCACCTGATAGTCTGAAGGGTTTTCCCCTTCTCCACTTGGTCCTTTGAATGGAAGCAACTTTACTTTGGGTTTCTCTAAAGAAAAGGCAACAGGAATACCACCTTCAATGCCATGATCTTTCCTCAAGCGGTGTCTTACCTAATAAAGGTATGATAATATAACTATTGTCAGAAATCTTAACAATAGCAATATAGGCAAAGGGGAAACATCACCATGAAAAAGCTTGCTCTCATGTTGGCTTTTATTTTCTTTTCATAATAACACTCATGTTGAACATCAAATATTGATATTCCAAGTAACATGAAAAGTATGCCAAGAGGACAATCTTGTCTAGATTACCCATGAATCTATAAACTGATCTATAAAATTTTGGTCTTTTAAAGATTCTTGCATCCAAAAGAGTTCCAACCTTTGCATGGGCACATGCTTTTTAGTACAAGTATTTTGCTGAGTATATGAATGCATGTGAGAGAAGGCAAGACAATGGTTTACTCTTAGGATATATAGGCGTTAGTGCATACAATAGGGAAAGGAAAAACTAAGTAGCAAGTTAAACTGCCTAAGCAATTACAATATGCGGTTTTAGGCCCAACAAAATATAATAATAGTAAAAAAAGGTAATGTCAAAGTATTACAGCTCGAGATAATGGATCATTAGTGGATTCTCTTAGATCAGCAATGCGTATTCTTGTTGGATCGGCCCGAGCACCAGCTCCCATAGCAGATAGAACCTTCAATCCCCTACGTACACATGCAGCAAGAAGGGCCACCTATCACAATCCACAAATCAAGCAATTGAAAGTGAACTCAAGATCATTACGTGTTAGCATAAGAATGACTTTAAAAAGGGAAGATGATTAGAAGGTAGGAATGTGCCATTGGGTTTCATCCTTCCAGGAAGCCAAACCATATTGACTAGTGTACATATATCTACAACCTTTGCTGATACATCTACAATCTCAACAATTCTCACAGCTCTGAGTGTAAGCATTCAAGTGAATTAAAAATCAATCATTGATATAAAAGCAAAAACTACTTTTACGATTATTAGGTATACTATCTGATAGAGCCCGTTATTTTCCTAAGACATCGGAGGAAGTCAAAGGGGCGGAATAACTCTAAATACTTTAACTGGTCCAAGGACTTATCCTTCAGTCCCTAGCCGTAAGGAACAGTAATTTGTGATCTTTTGTTATGATTAGAATCTTTTGGGTAGTATAGGCTGTGTGTAAGCCATGCTGAAGGTATTAATCGTCTTTTGCTTGGAGAGTGGGGGTCAGAAAGGATAATGATATTGTGAGGAGAGACTAGCCTCCCGAATGCCAGTGGGAGTGGAACTTTTATTTTGAAGCTTGTAATCTGGTGGCTGGAGTTATTTTGATTTTATAGAGGAAATATGGTTTTTGCCAGAATCAGAGAGTGTCCTTGTAACTCTGATTCGGTTCATTCAGCTCATTATTATAAAAAAAAAAACCTCAGCATTTTCCTCTCATATTTAGTGCTGTTATTGTCTTATTTATTGTTTCCATTGTATTCCTGGTTGGGTCACATTACTATCCAAATTCATCAAGTTGGGGTATGTCTATGATGTATGAAAAATATTCCTTAAAAGGAGAATACTAGCACACATCAATATAATAAAATAATGAGTAATTCAATAGAAGATACCTTTGTATCAATGTTGTCAATGCAGTCCAGAACAAAATCAGGGTGGCCTGAGAGAATTTCTTCTTCAGTAGATGTATCATATAACAGAACTTTTGCATCTATTTGGCACTCCGGGAAAATAGATAAGAAATGCTCCTTGAGGCACTGAGCTTTTGGGATGCCAACATCTGCTCTTGTTGCAACAGCGTGTCGATTTAGTGAAGAAAGAGAAACCTTCTCATTTAATAAATAAATGAGTATATTATTGTAAAAAATTATCTAAAAAGATTCTAATGCAACCAAATATGACATCAAATTTACAATTCCTTCCTAATTTATGAGATGTTTTAAAAAAACGATTTATGGGCTTCTTAAGTCATACAATGGCTTATATTAGGATAAATAACAACACACGGCTGTAAAGGTTGATATCTGAAGCTTTTAAAAATATCTTTAGCAGGAAGATAAAAACAAAAGTACCCAGTTGATATTTGATTCCCCCCCAGTTTTTTAAACCAACAATCAACATCATTACATCTTTACTTTTCACATATAGATTTTAAAACTTATATTTACAGGACATGTTCCTTATTACAGAGGGTATCAAGCATCTGAAGGAAAGATGCTCCAAATTAAATTAAAATGCTTCGAACCATGTTTGACAATTGACTTCATAAAACATTATGATGTAATATAAGTTGGCAAAAAAAACCACCACTTATGGCATTTGAAAAAATTAATAAAATACAAACATTAGGAAAGCATACATTAATTACAAACCAGCCCATCAGATAGAGCCTTGGACATAAGTAGTTTGAGGTTCCACCTTTCACAAGGAAACAGAGCACAAAACAAACAGGGATGACACACTGAAACCCTAATACAAAGAAAGAAATGGAGAAAACAAAACATAGAGAAGGAAAGATATTGCAGAAAGAAACCTGGTCAAAGTCCACTAGAAGTAGCTTGCCAACCCCTGACCTCAAAAGCATAGATGCAGCATGACTACCAACCCCTCCAAGGCCAATGACCACAACATATGATGCAGTCACTTTCCTTTGAGATTCAAAACCAAAGAACTGAATGTTCCTATTAATACAATGAATATTCCAGAGGAAAAAACTGTTTGATAAGTAAACGCTCAAGAAAAGGACATCTCTCATAAACGTGACTCGTATCCCTTAGAATGTGAAGATGTACCATAAATAAATCTATAACATTAAGCGATGATATAGAGACTAAAAGAGATGTTGTCTTAGTAGTCACAAAAGACAGAAAAAAAAGCTTCATTCTCACTGGGGCAAAACATAATAGCTAAAATATAATAATTGCTCTCTAATCAGCTTGTTCACATTAAACAAGCCTAAGAAACAAACCACAAGCCTGTGCAATAATAGTAACTCAAATTTGTTTGGTTTATTAGTCTCAAGACTCATCATATCAGACAAAGTAACATGTAAAAACCTTTAATTGCCTATCAAACCTAGTAAGACAATATGCATGACAGAAATCTTTGAAGTGACGTCCAGACTAAATAAAATGTCTAGACATATAGAACAACTAGTTGATGCAAAACGGAGGAGGGGCAAAGGGAAAAGAGAAGAGAGAACAGAGATCAAGAGATTAAAGAGAAGAGAAAAACTCAAAAGGAAGTCAAATAATACTCAATTCTTATCCATTCAAAAAGGCATGCAAAAAATGTGTTAAGGTACTATTTATAGGACTGAACCCTAGTATTAAAATCAAAGCATTAAAAGTGAGAATATTTAAGGAATCTGGAATCCTAATAATTTAATGCAAATATTCTAAAATAATTTAAAAGATAATCTAGTAATCTAAAAGATTACATTTATTCAAATCAAATCCTAATTCAAGTCTAAGTAATCATTTTGATAAAATGAAAATCCTAAATCTAATTAGTTATATATCCCATCACCATTACATCAGCATGATACCAAAAGGCCAAATATATTGATTCATGAGATTGGGCATTGACCTACACAAGCATAAGAGCTACTAGCCAATGGTCTGCTGTGAATAAGATCGTAACACATGTTGCCAACAAGTTCCACAATATAATACATAGTGAGGCAAAGAGATAATTTATTAAATGGAATTGTGAGATTAAGGGTGACAACTTGGCATACCTAGTCAGGTGTTCAGAAACAATCTCATCATTTAGAAGATCTTCATTAGCCACCTTATCATTCTTTTTATGAGTGGCAGTACATCTCTCCATACCTGTACAAGACACAAGACCCACACTTACAACAAAACACTGAACAACAACCAGTGTTCTTAATTCTATGGCATGAAATAAAACTTTGTCCATGTGAGAGCACAAACTACGTATTGCAACCTAGTTGAAAATTGAAACACATGAACAGTATTCCTTAGCAAATGTGCATGACCATGCAGTAGAAGGGCAGGATAACTGCCACAATAGGCATAAACATCACTGTGCCACCACTATCATCAATAAACCTAAAATTACTATTTGTTAAGCAAAATTGCAAACACCACATAATAAATGGAAGGGATTGAATACAAATAATTCACTATACCCCATATAACCACATTCAGATTCAACCTACAGTATCATTAGCCAGCCCCTAAAAAGTCCGTTGTTTAGCAAGGACTTTTTATATGTATATGGCAATACTCTAACTTGCTCACACCAATGATCATCTGAATGTTACTGCAAATGCTTTTCTTTTTCCTATATTTACCCCATTTATGCTAAAACCAAGAAATTTCATATCAGGCAAAGATTAAGGGCATCAGATAAGAACAGGATTAATTAAAATCAGACAAGTTGAAGACAAAACATCACGTACCGTTTAATTCAGTAGTATTCTTTCGGCATTGCTGTACACTGCGTCTGCAAAAATCATAGTCAGTACCGTTGAAAAAAGATAAACTCCAAATCCGAGGCAAGAGGCAACCACTAAGCGTTGCATAGTATTTGAAATATCCCGTTTTCCCAGCCTTAGTTTTCTTCCTAGCAGGCAACATCATGCCTCCAAAGACAAAATGATCATATTATTGGTTAGGCTCAATTAATGAATACAAAGTTTCTAGTTTGCATTTACAACCCAAATTTTTCTCCCGGAACTCACACTATCTCCGTCACATATACGTTTAGACCCAAAGAGATAAGGCACGAAATAGTTCACTTGCTCATGCTACAGTTTGGAAACAAAGCTAAGCGTCCAAAAAGGTAATTTTAACTTATACATTTCTCGGTAGGCAAGCAGGTAGAGACTGACTCACTTTTGTAGAAGCTTTAGAACGAAGACGGTAGACACAGAGCCCAAGAGAGCTCCAGCTCCCACCAATGCCACATACTTGGCTCTGTCCATCCGCTTATGTATCTTTTTATCTTTGGTCGAAGAATAAGCTCTTGCCAAAACACCGTGTTCGAGGTCTTCCGAATCCTGGGAATTACGCTGCACGCCGACGTCCCTTGGCGGTTTCCCGGTTTCGTTGAATAGTGACGTCGTCAGCTGGCTCGAGTGATTTGGACCTGAATCAGCCCTTTTCATTGGCTCCAGTTTTTTTTTCGGTTGAGGGGTTTTTTTTTTTCCGTAAGAATGAATATATAAAAAAGGGGAGAATTGGTCGAGATAACCTAGTTGAAACTAAAATTATACCCAAGGATAAAAATAAATTAAAAGACCAAACTTATTATTTTATTTATAAAATAATTTGATGAAATGACTAAAATGTTCCACTATGTTAATTAAAAAGAAATTAAAAAAGATGCACAAAATTCAATGAACAGAGCTTTGGCCATTCCTCTAATAATTGAGGATACATTTGTCGGAACTCCGGTCAGCAAATGAAGAGTTGCCAAAAAAATTCAACTCCCCTTAATTACATGTAATCATCAAAGATTATATGTAAACTCAACAATCAAAGGGTGTAAGGATTTTGGCTTAAGGTTTAAGACTTATAGCTTGAGAGCAAATTTTTTGGCTTAAGAGTTCAAGACTTTTAGCTTGAGAGCAAGGATTTTGGTTTAAGATGCAAGGCTTCTAGTTTAGATGTAAAGCTTTTGGATTTGAGATGCAAACACGTGTTCTTGCTTGAGGTGTAAAGTTTTTGGCTTGAGTGCAAAGGATCTAACTTATGGTGCACGTGTTTTGGCTTAGGGTGTAAGGTTTTTGACTTGAACAATTATATTTACTATCTTATAAATTACATGTAAATCAAGTGCACAAAATGTACCAACTATCACACCCCTATAATTACATGTAAATTAATATGGGAAAAAATTCGTGAGCATGTCTAAGAAATAATTTACATGTAATCTTTAACGAATTACATATAAATCAAACCCATAAAAAGCATGCCCTTATCAATCTCCCAGAATTACATAAAAATGATTATTGATTACATGTAAATCAATATGAGAAAAAATCATGAGTAGTTTGAAAAATAATTTACATGTAATTTCTAGCGAATTACATGTAAATCAAACATATAGAGAGCACGCCCCTGACAATCCCCAAAATCACATGAAAATGAATATAAATTATATATAAATCAATATGTGAAGAAACTCACAAGCATGATTAAGGAATGATTTACATGTAATCTCTAACAGGTTACATGTAAATCAAACACATAGAAAGCAGCTCCTATCAGTGCCCTTAAGTTATATGAAAACGACTATAGATTACATGTAAAGAAATATATGAAGAAATTCACAAATATGCTTGAGGAATACTTTACATGGATTATATGAAAATCAAACATACAAAAAGTACCCTATTGTCAGTGCCCCTAATTTACAGAAAATGATTAAGTCAGAAGCTATTCACCCTAAACTAGATCCTTGCACCTAAGTCAGAAGCTCTGCACCTAAACTAAAACCCTCACATTCTAAACCAAAATTCTTGCACCTTTTAATTTTGCTGCCCCAAATCAAAAAATAAGAGAACACTCATAATGAGTTCTCTTTTGTTTAAGCATTGTGTATCGTATAACAAGTCATATTAAACTGTAAATGATGCGAAGTCAATAATGTAACATGGAAGACAACTAAATTGTTCTTGAAAAATAAGTAAACATAAAGAAGAAGAATGAATAACAAAAGTTTCAATGAAACAGCAATAATTATATTAGATTTGGTCTGTTTTTCTATCAAATATGATCAAAATGATAAACAAAGATCATAGGCCATTTCATATCAAAAAATATATTATGAGGGGTAAGAACAACATCAGGCTCCATGTTAAACTACATCTTACCTTAAAAAAAAAACAAATAAGAGAGATGGCTATAAGTACACTTTAAAATACAATCATATTTTCATTTAATCTTTCAAGGGATTTCCTTGGTCAGTATTTCTTTACAGCTCGCTTGAATTATGAGATGCGTCTAAGAGCTTCTTGACTTGAACTTTTTTTTTCCCTCATGTTCAGCTAAAACCTTATGCTTTAGTACATCTAAAATATTATGCCTAAAATGAAAATTAATAGTTATCACAAACAGTTCATTCAAACATTAATACACAACACCCACAAAATTGCAACTAGCAATTTAAAAGATTATTAAACATCCCATCACAATTTACAATTATCTTGTGAGAAATCTAGATTTCATATGATAACTGATATGGGATGATTTAATGTTATAACAAGTTTGCCTTTTATTATGCAAATAACAAAGAAAACATATTAAAGACAAAATCACAATATAAAACACACCGATATTAATCCAATACCATAAGCTGATATGCCAATCATAAGGTAATGTTTAAAGTTATAAACGTGAATAGATAAAAAAGATGACAGACTCAAAATATTATTGATACTTGAAACATAATTTTTTGGAGGTTCATTATGATGTTTTGAATACTTACATGGATTTCATTATGATGTTATGAGTGATTTAGTCAAGTATTTCATCTACATTATATCTATTGAAAAATAAAGCAATTCTAAACAAAATGCTTGCATTTTGTATGCATATGACAAAATAAAAAGCTCACATGTATTTCAAAACAAGACATTTGAAATATAGGAAAAATTTGTTTGAATAAACAAGATCAATAAAAATACGTATTACACTTTATAGTTCTTGTACAATTTCTCCATTCTAGCAGCAACATTATAAGGTAGAGATCTTGCTTTTGCTTCTTTCTTGGTTCTCAACAGAAGTTGTACAAAACTACAACAAACTCTTCTAAATAGTCATAATAGCACAAGAGGATAACATTACCTCAATATCTTTCCAGTTGTGGGTGCACAAGAGGACCTCCGTATACTTCTAAAGTAGAGGTAAGCAAATACTGCCCAATAAAATGAAGAAAAAGAATAAAATCTCCAAACCATGCTCCTACTCTTTTTGCGTGGCAATCATGTACAATGTTCCAATAACATTAGTCTTTATTGTCTATAAAGTTTTTTTAACTATCAGATTTTCTCAAGGTAAACTAGATAGATAGAACTTTCAAATCAATGATAATGGTATGACGGGAATTTCTACTTTGAATGGAAGATTAAAGTACAGTGATAATCATAGTAGGATAATAAGTGAAGACGCTGAAAGGAAATCACATAGAATTCAAAACCAGAAATCACCTAGAAATTGAAGGGTCTCTCCCGCAAACAATGAAGGGAAATCGTCACTGTCACTGGAGCAAGTCATCGTCGCTATCACGAGGTTGAGATCAATGAGGAGTTTGTTGTCACTGTCACTAAAGAAAGGAGGAAGTCGAATTGAAGAGTTGGTTGAAGATGTGGGGTTGAAGGCGATGGTTTGATGTCACTGTCATCCTTGTCAGTTTGCTGTCTCTTCCTTGTTGTCGCACTTGCCACCTCCCCAATCGCTTTACTTCCTAGATGTTCTTAACCTCGCCCAACCAAATCCTCACTCACACTGCCAATGCTCTCCGTTACAGCCACGCTCAACTTTCCCTTGTTCAATTGACGTCTCTCTGCTTCTCCTATTAGGGATCATCTTGAACTAGCAGTTTTTTTTTTTTTTAATTTCATTGATTTAAACATAGAGATATTTCGATCATTTATTTATATTATTTAATAAATAAAATATTTAGTTTGATTCTTGAATTCAACTTAATCTTTAGGCATAATTTCTCTTTTAACTTAGTCTTTTTTACCAATTCTTCAAAAAAAAAAAACTCTAACTTCCTTTTTTAAGAGGAGAATGACAATAAAACGAAACATGTGAATGACAAATAAATACAGTAAAATATGATAATTATTTTATAATCATTAGGTAATTGTTCAGCATTTTTGGTTTTTTAGAAAAATAATATATTTGCTCCTTCCTCAACCCTTTTTTCCTCTATCTCCCACATCCACACATTTGCCCTTTGTTTCAGGACAATCCAGTAGAGAAGAACAAGGGAGGGATGTGGGAGACACAGGAAAGTAAGGGTTGAAGGAGGGGTGCATATGTCATTTTTCAAAAATCAAAATACTACCTAAAGTCTAGAAAATAATTATCATATTTTGCAGTACATGTTTGCAATTTACATTTGAAAGTATTTTATTACTATTTTTATTTTTTTAAGTAAAATATTGATGAAAGTAATGAGTAAACTTCTCTTAACTAAATTGTTACATAGAAAAGGATTAAAATTTTTCACCCAACAAAAAAAAAAGAAAAGGATTAGAATTTAAATCCCCAATTACTTGTTTAAATCACAAGACACATGCCAACTTAATTAGTAAAAGACTCTGATTTCTAACCATTAATAAATTGCCACTCATAAAAGCATTTTTATGTTATATATGAATGTAAGGCTGATAATAACTTTTATAATTATAAATTCTTTAAAAACAAAATGTTTAATTTCAATTTTCATATACAAAATCTGATCGCTGATTTTTTTTTCCCAAGAAAAAGAAACGATAATCATAATTCCCAATTTTATCTAAGGTCAAAATAATATGAGAGAACATTAATTACGAAACTTTTTATAAAAACAAATCTACCAAGTCTCTATAACTCGGCCAGAAAGACAAGTAAATCACGCCTATTCACCTTGTTTTTGTTGTTTTCTAAATAGAAAACAGATTTGATATGCAAAATACAAAAAAATAAAACCCAAGAAAAAATTCTTTAGATTAGAAATATCACTCATGTCCTTAAATAAAACCTAGACCCTATGTATGTAACAATTTAATTCGAAAATGTCTCCCCATTGTTCTCAATGCAGAGTCTACTTCTTATACTTAATAAAAAAACCGAAAGAAATTAATATATATTCCCTTAACCACACAGAACATTAGGCCTTAGCCTCCCCAAGGAAAGGAACGTCGAGATGTTCTCTGTTGCTATAAGTTTGACTGCTCTTTGGCACAAGTTAAAATGAGAAGTTTTACAAATACTAAATGTCCTACACATGAATGTACACAATACTTCAGATTCTTCTCTCTTTTTTCTTTTTGTTCTTTTCGGGAGGAGGGTGGGTAATGACAATTATTCACAGGTGTTGTGCTCTCCAGTCCACTGCAAAATCATCTTCACTGTCATCATCGCTTGATGGCTCGTCACGTTTAGACTCCATTACCACCTCAGAAGTTTTACTACGCTTTGCATCTTTAGCAGCCTTCAACTCCAATCTCCTCTTCCTCAACTTCTCCACTCTCTCTCTGTTGTTCCTGTACAAAGAGAAGAGCATAGAATAGAGATTTAGCAAAGGATGGAGATCAGAGCAAGATGAAGTAACAAAATAGGGTTTGAGTAGTATCAGAAACTAAGCATACTTCTGCTCTACGGATTCAGCTTCTTCAATCATTTCAGCAGCATCAATCTGCATTTGTAATAACAGACAGATCATTTTGCATATTTGCAGTGCACACATATCTCAGCGGTAAATCAATAGTTAATTAAAAATAGAGCAACAAGAAACTGAGAACCAGCACCTCCTCTTCCTCAAACCGGTCATCCACCTCCTGCAAGTCGTCTTGAATCAACTTTTCAAATTCCTTGTACTCGTCCCTAACAGAGGATTTAACAAAAGTCAATATTATTCAATGTTCAAATCTCTTGAATAATGCAGGAAAATAGAACACAGGACATTTGTAGTTTAAAAGATGAGTGATAGGATATGCTGGAATAGAGTTCACTCAGGAACTCGTCAATCCAACATGACAATGAAAAGATCATGCGATAACATGGAACTCGCCCATCATATTATTAAATTGCCACCAATTTGTTAATCAAAAGAATCACGAGAAGTTTCCAGAGGAAAGGGTGGAAACTCTGAATGGGTGCAGATTGACAGTGACCAGTGTTTCAATCACTCAAGGACCTCAGGGCATCCACAGTCAACAAATTGTCCAAAATCTAAGCCTTCCACTTCAGGATCGTGACCTGGAATAAAATCATGCTAGAAAACACATCTGACATGCTTGTGACTTACAGATGTGGATTCTTGAAAAGCATGTTTGAACCATTCTTAGTTCCTATTTCAAGTTTCTTTAAACAGCTCTGCCAGCCTTCACACCAAGTTTAGAAGCAATCATTCTTTACAACAACTCATTGCCATGATTAAAGATATGACTTCACTTCCTGTAGCCAATAGGGACCTATTTACAATGTAATAGTTTCAACCTTCTCCATCACTTCTTGATCGTGATTTATCACATGTGTCATCTGTTTCAGTGGAGCAGCCTAGCTACAGGCATTCTGCTCGGAGCTAGCATTGGGCAATCAGCCAACAGATTTATGCTTAAGATTCTCTCCGCAATCCAAATAGCATCAGCATTGATCCTTCAAGAAAATTTGTTAACTAAATAATACAGCTAATCTAAATGGACATGATAATTTTGGCATCACATCTATCATCCATAACAATCATACAACTACTAGTCAAAAGGGGCTATTCGTCACATCTTAAAAGTTTAAAACGGTAAAAGTAACGCCCATTTGTGCTTGCCAAACTGATTTTTCCATAGCTTTTAGGTTTTGTGGATGGACTTTCAAAATAATCTTTTTACACCCAAACGAACTTTTAGAAAATGTACTTTCTAGAAGGACTTTTGGGGGGTGTTGGATGTAGCATCCAAAGACCCCCTAATACGTTAATTGACCAAATTATTGGCCAAAAAAAAAAAAAACGTTGTCAAAATTAAAATAGGAAGTCATTTGCCTTGGGTTCAAAGTTGAGGCAGGCCATTTGTAATTTAGCCTAAAGGAAATTAGGACTTCCAATGACCTTAAATCCCCTTTTCTTCATAGTTGTTTTTCCAAGCTACCTCTATTCATTTTGCATCCCACTTCCCTTTAATTTCAAAAGTTCTTCCATCATCAACTTTCAAACTAGTACAATTATTCTTCCACTCTCTCATTTGTGCAGACAATTGCGCCATAGGATCCAATTCAGGAAACTCAATACTAAATAAATAAATATAACAAGGCCAACAAAAAAATTAAAGCATCACAGTTAGTATCATGTTTCAACAGAGAGGTAACCAATAATTTAGCAGTCAAATGCAAAAACATCAAGAAGCAGGAACCTACTTGACATCAGGTTTAACAGGTTTTATGCCACGAGCACGCAAATCAGCATCCTTGTTATCAAAAAACCCTTCAGGAAGAACCCCTTTTACTTGTTTGGCTTCTGTATCAGCAGGCATGCCTGATGTCTGACTAGCCTCCATTGCAGCCTGACTTCCCTTTGGCTGTGCTGCATTATTGCTATGTAAACCACCTTTCAACTTCTCTGCGTTTAACACTTGGCTCTGAGCAGAAATCCCCATTCTTTTATCTGAATCAGGGTCCACCGACTGGACAGAGTCCTTTTCTGCAAGAAAACAACGCATTCAAGTCTTCAACATGGTTTGTCTTAACCATGTTTGGTTGGAAGGGAAATTTTCCCTCCCCTTGTTTGGATGGAAAAATGGAGGGAGGGGCCGCCCTCCCCTTGGCAAAAATACAATGGAGGGGAGGGATCCCCCCCGTCCAAACTGGGGAGATTCCTCCCCTAACTCCCCTTAAAAGCCATTTTCTCAGGTGTTTACAATCTCAGACACCACAACTTTTCATACTCCATCATTAAATGATAGTCCAAAAAATTGGGTATGGCAACCCTCAACAGAGGGCAAGCAAAAACCCTTCCTTTCTCCTCATTGGATGTCACTGCTTTCAATAATATATTCAGTTTCGTCTCACATTTTTCAATGGTACATTATCTTTTGCTAATATACATATATGTGGAAAAAAATATTTTACAACCAAGAAGAGCATTTTAGATTGTCAATTCCATTCTCAAAAGTCACATTTTCTCAAGGCATAGAAAGTAGAGATTCATGAAAAGATAATAATGCATGGAAAGAAAATGATTATTTTGCAATTCTCAGTATTCCAAGCAAATAGGTGTCTTATTAATAAACTGCATTGCAAAAGAAAAAGAAGAGTATATTACATCTATAATCGAAGTAACAGCATACATATCAAGACAGATATATCTGTCTCCATGGGCTGTATATGTTGGCATGAGCAAGAGTGTATGAATATACAGCAATATTTGTCTAAACTAAATCCTTACCTGATCTTGGCTTTCGAGCACTGTTGTCATCAAAAAAATCTGGTGGAAGCACAGATGATGGTGGAGGTTTTGGTGATTCTTGCGAATGATTGAGCATTTTAGATTGTGATTCTGAAGCATTCTCAGGTTTAGGCTTAGGCAACTTGGTATCTGCAACAGGCTTTGCATGACTTTGCTGGGCTAATCCAGCAGCATTAGCTTTAAGATTATTTATTGCCTGTCACCCCACAAGAAAAGAAAAAAGGGACCAAACTATCAGACTTCTTCCCCTAAACCCACTTGAGGAGAATTAAATTAAATGTGAAACAAAGGCAAAAGGAAAATAGACCACTATAAGATCTTGTAAACATAAAATTTTGCGTGTACAATTATATAAAGCTACTACCATCGATGTTTTGACGTGTCACAGGATATGCATAACATAAATGAGATTGTAAGATATCATCACCTCACGATGCTTACGAGAAATTTGGTGTGCATCCCAGTTAGATTCATGCTTCAGAACAACATCACAAACCCGGCAGACCGGCTGATCAAATTCATTATACCTGTTTGAATATCCACAAAAAGACAGGCACATTCAGAAAATTCTTCTTGAAAGGCTAAAATATTCCATCCAGTCATCATTGGGGCTCTCGCTTTCTTGGCTGTGTGCCTTAGAGATAATGAGAGACAAGCTGATAACCAACAATTATTAGATGCATAGTGGTGCTAAAGCGATCGAAAATAAATAGCCAGCAGCTTGTAAGTTGGCAGAAAAACAGATAAACTAACAAATGGACCTAACAGGATAAGGATGTCAAGAAACTTGGCGATTTTACTTTTCTTGGTCCATGAGGGGGCCTAATAGTTGATGAAGAATATGAAAACAAGTTAGACAGTGAATCCAGAACTATACAAGTATGATGGCAAGCAATCCTAGATGCAAACTTATCAACAGCTTGTTAAAACGAAATTTATGAATGAAAGCGCAGAGGACTCATTTGGCCGAGCGGAGCACACCAACCTCACAAGAGGGGAATCTATGCGCTTTTCCTTCTTCTGAGCATTCAATTTAGCACGAAATAATGCCTTTTTTTGGGCTTGAGCATCCATTTTCTATTCGTTGAAGAAAGTATGTCGTCAAGGAATCAAGAGGCAAAAAAAAAAAAAATCGCTGGCTTAAACCTTTAACCAGGAAAGCTGAGAAACGAAAGGAAGAACTGGATAATTCATCTTCGCGATTCGCGCTTGAGATGGAGTATTCTACCTCGCTTCAGAAATGCTAGTATTGTCTCCAGGTACAAGGTCGAGGCTCGAAGGGTTCGTTCTTCTTTCTTCTTCTTCTTCCTCCTCCTCCTCCAATCGCAAGAACATATTTTTTTTTTATTACAAAAAATTATATTCTCTTTAATTAAAAATATAAGTTATTTTTGACAGAATATTATTAATAATAAAATAATTATTTATATTTAAATTATTTTGTTTATAAAAAAACACAAAAAGTAAGAGCAAAGTAAAAAAAAAAGGGCAAACGAAGGCAACATGACACTCTTAAAGGAGGTCTGCAATTACATTCTTGATCTTTTATTTCAATCTTATTTAATTCTTATCATTCATTTAAATTAATTTTTAAATATTTTTAATATTTATAATTATTAATATAAAAAATATAAAAATTTAAAATTTTAATAAATTTGTTCATTATCAATTTAAATAATACAAATTTAATTTAATAATCTAATTTAATATTAAAATTTTTTATAATTTTATAACTGACTATACAGATATACTCTGGATAGATTAAATAAAATTTAAATAATCTAATTTAATATTTAAAATTATAAATTTTATAAATTAATTATTTAAATGTATTTTAAATAGTTCAAATTTAATATTATATTTTTTATATTTTTTATTATAACATTAAAAATATTTAAAAATTAATTTAAATGAATCTTTCAATCAATCTACAACAAGTCATTTAACTCTAAATTGTAGAACTCAGAGCCAAAGCAAGAGCACATTTGGCCAAATAGTCAGTGGCAACGTTCGACTCTGGAGGTATACTTCAGACTCATCATCTAGTTACGATTAAGAATTTCCTAAATTTCCAAAATCTTGCTAAAGTATGCATGAAGATCGACACCAGCTTCCTTAATCAACTGGAGTGGATAGCCTCCCATGAATAAGAATGAAGACATATCTTCTTATAGCCTTTGTCCCAAGCATTTTTTAATCCCATCAAACACGTCTATAGCTCCCCTCTCAACTCAAAGGAACTTTATTTTTTTATATTTTTTCTTTTTAATAAAATATTTTATTTAAAAATAAATATAAAGTAATTTATTTAATATAAGTTTTTTTAAAAAATAATTATTATATTTTAAAATATTAAAAATAATACCTTATATTTTTTAATATTTAATTCATAAAAAAATATATTATATTTTTAAATTGAGGGAACAAGAATAGGGTTCGCAATTTCCATGGAGGCCCAGCCCAGGTGATAACAACTATTTATTTTAATTAAACTTTTTGTTCAACTATTTTAACTAAAATCATAAAGTAGTTCTGAAGTTGCTTTATATTAATGAACATATTTTATATAATTATCATAAATATCACTTATAAAATTAAAAAATTAGTTACTGTTATATTATACTACATATAAAATTGTCAATAAGAATTAGCTTGATCTTTAAAAGCATGATCCTTAAGAATTTATGCTCATATGCTTGCTTATTTTAAATCTATTATTTTTTCAACTTGACCGTCATTGATACGAGCAATCCAAGGCTAGTTCCGAAAAGGTGCATTTGTAATCTTAAATTTTTAATCACGCTAACAAATAAATATAAATTTCAAAGAACTTGAATTAAATGTTTGAAGCACAATAATAAACTCCCAAATATAGCTAGAATAATAGGGATCACTAAATAAAATATAATTTTTTTCTTTTTACTTAAATTTCTCATTAAGAAAGAACAAAATTTAATAAATTGTATCATTTTCATATATTAATTCAAAATTTAAAGTAAATTAAATAATTTTAAAGATACTCCCTCTGTTCAAAAATATAAGACATTTTTAATCAAATCTCACCCCTCAATAAAGTGATTAATTACTTTCAAACTAACCCTATCTTTTTATATTTACCTCTATTAAACACCTTATAATAAATATGAAGTCATTATCAATAAGAGCACTTAAAAAAATAATGATTATATCTCAAAAGAGTAAAAATATTTTACATTTTTAAATATCCAACTTTTTAAAAAATACTTTTCATTTTTTAACAGAAAAAATATTATTTTATTATATTATTAATTTTAAACAATTTTAATTACAGGTTAACAAGGAAAAAGAGAAAAAATGCAAGCCAATTGAGCCTAAAAGAGTATATCTTTTATTCAAAGGGCCTATAGGAGTCAAACTTAAAAAGTTTTCTTTTTTGTAAACATCATCAATTATAGTATATAAAAAGTAAAATCACTTTTAATTATTTATTAACATGAAATTATCTTGAAAAAATATATTAAATGGAGAAAATTATTTATTTATCTTATATCTTTAGTGAAATATTAAAAAATTTACTGTTCATGGAACAGTTATTTTAACAGTGCCATGGACCCACAAATGCTTTTTTTTAAAATAAAAAAAAAAACTTAACTAGAGCATGACCCTATGCGATGCACAAGAATACGTCAGCGTTAATAATTTTTTGTCAAAAAAAATGTTACTGTTGTTTTCACTGTAGCACAAGCATTAATAAAGATTATATTTTATATAAAAAAGATTGTTTTTTAGTCATTTTTTACAATATTTTTCCTTTATCTAATTTATTTTGTAACTAGCATTTAACCCCACGTGATGCATAGGGTGAAAAATAATTGACAAAGTTAAGCAATGAGAAAGTGTGGTGAAAGGGGTAAAGTGTTTTGGACGTGAGATTTGTATTTTAAATTAAACAAGCATTGGTTAAGCACAAGAATTTTTAGTCATCAGGGACAAGGATCAATAATAACAATTAATAAAAGGCATTTGTGTTTATTGCACAACACTAGCTAGTATTTAGTTGTTTCATGCACATGAAAAGATTGTGAGCTATTTTTATGTTCAGATGTTAAGATTAGGTATTGACTGATCGAGATGAAAAGGATATGGGTGATGACATCAAGCACATGCAAGATGATATTTTGATCAATATAGCTTGCCTTCACATCTATACTTATCTTGCACAGCCAAAACATTGACTAAGGCCAAATATATTGTAGTTTACTTTAATCCTCTAAATCTATCCTAATGTACTGTACGAGTAAAAAGTGTCATGTAGGTTAAGAAATGCTATAGTTTACTTTAGCAAGGTAATTTCAAAATCTATTTACGTGCAGGATGCTTTATTGATCTATTTTTTCATTGTCTTTTATCTAGTTTATTTTGTTATTCTATATCACTTTTTCCTCAAAAGAAATTTAAACTTTAAAGGCTTCCTGGGTTCATATGGCCAGGTTTGGGCTAAAACATATATGGATTTTTATTTAAAAAATAATAATTTTGAGGACATCTCAATTTCAGGGTTCAGGAAAAAAAAAAATTGATCCTTCTCAGCTAAGTTTTGGAGCAGCTTGGTTTATCAATGGAGGCTACTAAAAGCCATTCTTGATGTGTTCAAAAATTTTCAAGAGTTAAACTTCGCCAAAACATTTTCTAAAGAGTAAGCTAACTGATTTGAGAGCATTAGAAACAAACAGATTCATATATGCTTCTTCAGTTCTTCAACAAGGACTTTTATAAAACACATGGGTGAACGTAAAAAAATATCTTTAAAAAAAATTATCACTTTAAATTGAGTCGGACAATGTTTAAACCTAACTCAATGTCATTGTCATATTAAAAATTTATTGAGAAAAGTCTTTAGATCTCACCATCATGTCATGTGTGATAAATACATGTATATTTTTTAAAGGACAAACTAATTTACAAGGCGTGCCAATAAATAGAAGAATGGGTACAAATTTAATTGAATCTTGACCTCACGTAATGAGAAAAAATAACACACTACTTGATTATATTCTAAGATAACAGCTTATTTATTTTTGTATCATATTCTTTGTGACCAATAACTCATTTTATATGCAGCATAAACTTTTAGATTGAATGGTCTGCGAATTTTTTCCTTCTAATTTTGACATGATTATGAATTGACACACCATTATCTTTTAATTATCATATTAAAAATTTCAACCCCGTCACATCACAACGGGGGAAATTTATTTCTGCTTATAATTAATTAATAAAAATCATGGCTGTCATTATTTCTGCTGTAGTCATGTGTTGCACAGAGACTGTCAATATAGATAATAAAATTGAAAAAAAAAATGAAGTGTAGTGCTTATAACTTAGTAATATTATTTTTGTCATAAATTTTATCAAAAATGCAATATTTTGAATATATATTTTTTGGAATAGTTAAGCATACATCATTAATATAAAATATAAAATTGATAGCAAGTTACACTAGTTATAACTCAACTTAGGATATATATATATATATATATATAAAGTTTATTATTTTATTGGATTAAATATTTATAGCTTTTTTTGGAAGCCATGAATTAGCTGCTGCTAAATAAATTTTGAGTTTGGTGTAATTTAATGAAATCTCAAATTCTAGTTCTATTAATTTCTTATCACGAGATTTGTAAGTCAAAAAAATTTATAGAAATCAAAATACGTGAGAATTGAGAGTTTTATCAAGCGTGACTTACTAATTTATTTCCTTAAAATTATAATACTAATAATTTCATTTAATTGTTAACTTAGCACCCCTTTTTTAGCTTACTTTCTATAAAAATATTTTTTAAAAAAAATTTTGTGAGTTTTTATGATATTTGTTTAAACTTTTTTAAAATAATCAGAATAAAAAAATAAATTTTTAATTATCTTAAGACGTTACTGATTGTCTTGAGAAATTACTTTGAATAAATTTTAAAAATAATTTAATACAGTAGATGAAAGAGATTGTTTTAAAAAATGAAATACGTAAACATATCATAAAATTTTAAAATAATATGATAATAAATTATTTTTATAAAACAAGCATCAATATATATATATTATAAAATTTAAAAATAACTAACTAATAATTACTTTTTTATTATTATAACTAAACATAAAATAATATTTGCTTTTTATGAAATCTCTATAAAATAAATATCTTTTCATAAAATTTTTATACTATCTAAAAATTGCTTATTTTTAAATTTTAAACAAACAGTCCCTTATCACTATGGTTTACAACTTTGTTGATAGAACTTTATAATAATTTTAATGTTATATTTTTACCAACTAGTTAGGCGCCTGCTTAGTTGGTGAAGGGCATGAGAAGGAGATTAGTAATACTAGTACACCAGCACTATTCATGATGCATGAATAATGTGATTCCCCATAGATTTTATATCATATATTTATGTTCTGTTGTATGAGTAATTGTTGTATTTTTAGTTTATTGTTATCACAAATTATAGATTTCGAGCATTAAGATGTAACATACATCTAGATAGCTCTCACAAGTCACATGTATTGGGTAAAATTTGAAAAGCGAGCTTTATAAATATCAATCATGTCTTATAAATATTATGTGCTGTTATATATTTTACATTGTACATTGATATTGATTATTAGGTTTTTATATGTTGATATATCAGTAGTTAAATTAATAAAGTTTTAATACACAAAACTCAAGATGAAATTTAAAAATTTGAATAAAATTATAATAATAAAAATATAATTTTCAATTATTAAATTCTTCATTAGTCAAAAATAGTATTGCATCTTGATTAATTGGAAGCGGGAGGAGCAAATCAATTAGAGAAACTCAAACCCTTTCAGTATTTATTCCTTTCTTTCCTATTTATAATATTTGAACTGAAAATCTTACTTAAAAAGGTAATTTTATAATAATTTAAAATTAGTTTTATGTATTTACGTTGACCTTTTTGACTTGGTCTACAAGTTCTTTGCCCCCTTATTACTTGTGGAAGAGGTTGGGCGCTTCCTGAGTCAATTATTGTAGGCTTGACAATTTGCCAATCACCAAGACGCTTCCTGCCTGTCTAGCTTGGCTACAAATAAACCATTCTCCGCACAGTGAATGTATCAATAAGCAAAAGCTTTGGCAATCAGAATCTTTCAATCAATCGGCCATGAATATCAGACTAGGAGGACTTATTGTGTGCTCATGCCTGCCGCTCATGAGCTGCTTCATGGAGTCAATTGGTGAACTTTTTTCTGCTGCTTCTCAGTCACAGTTCACTGCAGATTCTGGGGAGAGCATGTTGAACGCTGAGGAAGAAGATGATGCAGTATCTGCAAATGCACAAGCCCAACAACACTTTCGACAGATTCAACATATAAGTCAACCTTAATTGTGTGGCTAAAGAGTAAGATTTCAGAAATTGACTTTTATATGCAATACTGACTCCTGCAGTAACCTTGATCTTGTAGCTAAAACTTCTGTGATCTAAGCGTGTGTTTATGTGTCTGTTTTAGGACACCCAAAATGTCCGTTTCCATTGGATTTGGGAAACGGATGTTGTGTGTGTCCCAAAACGGACATCCAAACATGCTATTAAGTATAAATCACTTTGCCCTTCTATCTATCGTTGTGGAGTCAATGAAGAAAGGAGTTGTATAACTATGAAACAATTAAAATACAATAAAACCTCATCCTATGTTGCTCGCAAATATGGGGAATGAGTTTTTTGACTAAGTGCTTTCAGACTTCTGAGCATCAATGAAGCATGTATTAAGTATAATATGAGAAATATTTACAATAAAGTGGAATATTCATGGCGAAGATCTTTTAATACTGGAGATAAGTAATTGGCCAAACCCAATGTTGAAATTGAATAGAGATAAATTCAAACAACAGAAAAGTTTTTAGTACATATGATCTCAACTATACATACCTTGTGCTTGTAACTTAACGCCATACCTATATGATGTAATAAAGTATACATATGAATGGTAGATCAACGACATGTTCAAAAGGGAAATGAAATCACCAACTATTGCAAAGTCCTTTAAAATTAGAGTGTAAAAAGGTCATTAAAATCAAGAAACCTTATTTGGACTTTCGCTTCCATGATGTTCTCATCTTGGCGTTATGTGTCATTGTGGCAATTGCAAAATTACAACATGAGGGTGGATTTAAAAAATGAAGATATTTATCTGTGACGTTGGAAATTTATTCATATACATCACAAATGCCGTAAATTGTACCCCCTTCACCTCGACAAACGTTCCTGATCCTTCCCTACTCCTGGCCAGTTCTAAATGGTTTCTGAAGCCTATAAAAGCAAACAGAGTGATACATTTACAACACATAATTATGTGTTATATGAAAGCTACAATACGTGTATCTCTATTGCGTTTTGTGGACTAAATACAGCTTCTGGCCATCTTTGATCATGTCAACATCAGTAATTAAACCTGCATTTTCAGACAGAATACAGGAATCAGAAGAAAAGTCTAGCTGCTCTGTTGCTCTTTTCATAAGCTCTTCAATGGTGTGTGGAATCCACAATACAATTCCAAATCTTCCAAGTTCTTTTGGATCCCATGGGTGGAAAGGGTATATTGTGCATTTCATTGGGTGCATTTTATCTGTAAAAGGGCAAAGAAAACTTCAGATCTTGTTTTATTTTTTTAAATAAAAGATATCAATTTGGAATATGTTTTTTTCCATCTCTTAGTAGTAGGCATCAAGAAAAATAAAATAACCATTTTTTCTAATGCAGGTTGGCAATGAAACATACTTCACAACTACGTAATTTGTATATTTACTAGCAAAAGGGGAATTGGCAGTGATTAGGTGTTGGGAACCGAATCCCAGCCAAATTCATATGAAAAAGTATGGAGTAAATTACATTGCACATTACAAAAGTTTAAGCTACAAAGGTCATCACCGGTTTAGACTATTTATATTTGCATTTTACAATTCAGGTTAACATAGGTTGGAAACATAAATAAAACTTGATTTGTGGACCTCATAAGTTCCATTGAAATGTTAGATTTATGTGACATTTTAAATGATCTCTCGTGATCCCTTAGTTAAGAGAAAATTTTATTTTGGGTTGAAGTCTTAAGTCCATGATCCATTAGACCATGAGCCAAGTTTAGGTCCAATATCTTGAGTCTATTTTCTAGAATAGTATTAAATATAGATGTTAGCTAGAAAGAATAAATATAAGTTGGAAGGTGCATTTAATGTTAGTAGATGATGGTTGAAAGTTGTACTAAATGTAGATCCTTTTATGACTCCTATAAATAATGCTTAAATCTATCAAGCCAATATACTTTCTCTAATAGAAGTCTTCCTTTCTCTAATATAATCCTCTCCCTTTCTACTCTCCTAAATTATCTCTACCAATAACTGTTGATACAACATGTTTCTTGTGACTTGCTACTTCTTATGAGGCTAAACTCATTTTGCTGTCCCAACACATACATGGAGTAAAACTGAGCTAGACACAAATCTTTAATGTTATTCCTTAGGGGACAATGTGCCAATTATCTCGCTTTGGTTTAGTATCATGTCAAGAAACTAAGCACTCTGACATTTAAACTATTGTAAAACAAGTTCATGAACAGTTTTTATTAATGTATTTTTAGGTTAAAAACAGAATAATGCTATCAAGTGAGTACTAGTAAATTCTGAGGAATGATTTGGGAATTTCAACAATTGAGCAGACTTTGCATCTTCTAGTAGCTTCATCATATTTTTATTCCCACTCATCTTGGCTTCATCAAGTGGGGTATTTCCCCATCTGCAGTGCAATAAAAAGTAACAGTTTTAGCTTTTGGTTTCATTTTCATGAATCAGTGAAAAAGGAAAGGGCAACAAATAAGATTTCTTTGTCTGTCAAGAAATATACAGAATTATATCCTCATCCCATTATTCTGTAATAGAAAAGATACCCTTCAACATATAATGCAAAGAAATTCCATCAGAAAGGACATTCTTGGAATTAAGAAAATGAAGGGAAAGACATAGTAAGTAATTTCATTACAATTAGAATTACAAGGAGCCAGTAGGAGGTTTAGGAAGTACTGACTGATGAGTTTCATGTATCAACAAATTTACCAAGCAAAAGTCTCCAGCTTGCATTTAGTCGTTAGTATTGATATAATTTTCTGCCAAAAGGGGAAAACAACTAGGATGGAGATCAGTGTTACTCGTTATGCCTTTAGCATAAACTACACAAAAAGCACAATATGAATTCTTAGATCTTTTGACAATCAGCATTAGAGAAATCCTTCTATTCTCTTTTTTGGAATAAGGCTATGCCAATGCACTATACTCCAGCTGTTAAAGTTTGACTCATGAAGGAAAAAGGTAGTCCCTGGCTCAATGCCCTGATGTAAGGTTCTACTACAGCTTCAACTATTTCGCAATTCATATCAGTTTGAGAATCAATGACGTTGGTTGCCTAAAAGGCCCCACAAAAATTTAACTTAATTAAGAGGGGGTGATCAAGAGGACTCCTCATTAAATTTTCTATCTCACTACAGAGCAATATTCCTAGTCACTGCTGCAATACCTGAATCAACATGGATACGAATGCTCAAACTTTTTTGTTTGTTTCCCATAATATTGAAGATGCAGCCAACAAATTTAGAAGACAATATAGCAATAACAATATGAAGATTCCTACAATTACAAGCAAGGTAAAAGGAAATCAATAATGCATAAGTTTTATGAGAAAAGATATTGAAGCATGGTATTTATTTTATTGTTCAACGGGCTTGTAAGATTGTTCAGGTTAATATAGGTTAAAGTTATTTCTAGTTGGCAAGATGCTAGTATATCATACTTCTTTTTAATTCATATCATAGTTTAGGGGAGTTGTGCCTGTTGTTAGGCTCGTGGGTCTTGTTATGCATTTAGTGAGGGTATTGGAATTCTATTTGTTGCTGATACAAAAGATTTTCAAGTCCTTGTATGGGTAAAACTTATCTACACATTATTTGAACATCCATTAATTTCAAGCTTTATGTAATCCTTCATCAAGCCTTTTGTTGTGATACCATAACACACACACACACTTTTTGATTACATGATACCATAACATATTTAGTATAAAGAAGTTATGTTTCTGAAAACATCTATGTCCAACCTTCTAAATAAACAGAAGTCACCATGCTTTTTCCAATTTTGTCAAGTAGAAAAAGTATGCTCTCGAGTTTCAAATTGTATAAGCAAGTTAAGCTAGCATAAACATGCAAAATGAGTTATTCAACTGCACCTGTCTTTGGTGAAAACACTAGCCCCAGCATCTAATAGCAACCTTGCCATGAAGTATAGACCTTCAGCAGCGGCAACATGAAGAGGGGATCGGTAATCATAATTTTTTGAGTTAGGATCCATACCGTAAGATAATAGCCTTTTAACATAATCTGAATCACCCCTTGCAACAACTGTGCATAGAAAACTACCCGGATTGTCTATCCTCATTGACGCCCCTTCTTTAACAAGTAAGGAAGCAACTCTATCATGTCCATTCTTTATAGCCTCAAGTAGTGGCGTATTCCCAAAGTTATCTAAAATGTTTGCCACATCAAATATATTCATCAGCATTACAGCAATAAAAAGGATGAAACTTTAGTGTCGTTTTGAAGTGTTTGCCATTAACATTTCCAATTTAAACATGCACTTATTTATTTTTGCTCCTTAGATCATATAATTGTCGCTTTCAAAAAAGTTTCTATGCATATCATGTTTTCATCAGAGAATGCAATATCAATTCTTGAGGGATTTTTGCAAATATTTGTCCCAAGATTATTTGACAAATCAGACAATTACTTACCTCTAATACTGACATCTACGCTTTCCTGAATAAGGAAATGTGTGATATCTTCATATCCTCTAGATGCTGCAAGATGCTGTAGCCAAAAAATAAAATAAAATATTGGTCATAGCAGAAATATATTTTTCATAACAGAATGCTGGAGTGCTTTTTCTCATTAGAGTTAATTACAGGAAATCACGTGCAAAGTGCAACCTGCTATAACTGAATCGGAGGACCAACCCATTTCACTTTCAATAGAACAGAGTTGTGTTTCACATACAGCAAGAGATAGTAAATTGCGGAACTTATTGGGATACAAATTCTTCAAATAGATTTTTATTCAAATAAATAGACAGTAATGAATTTCACAAGGTTGCCAAATTGCCAAAGACGAAACCATAGCAAACACAATTTGTTTTTTATACAATTAGTATAAAGGCAAAAGTTGAGTGCAATTATGAAGTTTTTGCTATTACATCCTTCAATAAAAATAACAAAAGAATAACTTTTACATAAATAACATCGCGCAAGTTGTCTTTCTAGAATTTTCTTTCTCATGTTTTGATCAAAAAACTTGATGGCAAGGGAGTAGTTTACACGACTGGTGTAGTCGATTTAAACACACACACACACACACACACACATTGTTGGCCCAAACACACAATTAGCCAAGTTACTGGGTTGCTTATTTACCCTTACTTGATTTATGGGACATTGCAACGAAGAGAGAGATTTTAGAAAAAAGGAGAAAATTTCAAAAATAAAATTTACACGAACCTCAAACTTGCCTACTCCCATAATTAAGTGATTAAGTCAAACACCATAGTATGTTGCGCAAACTAATCAATGACAAGACATCTTAATAAAGTAAGTTCCTCACCAAGGGTGACCTTCCATCATAATCAGTCTTGTTGGGATTAGCTCCAGCTCGAACTAAACCTTTTAGTTGATACAGATCTCCTTGAAAAGCTGCATTATTGACCTTTAAAGCAAGTTCAGCTTTTTGCTTGCTAATATGAAGAGTAATGTCTGACCCCAATTGTTTATCATGAAAAGATTCTTTCCCCTACAAATTAGGTAATGCTTTCTCACGAAAAACACTTATGTGATGTTTAGTTGTCCAAAGAATAAAACTTAAGAATTATATGAACCTCAAATAAATGTATAATTTCAAACTTAAAGGGGTGAGATATTATATACAACAATCAGTACCTCTAGAAGGTTGTTCAATACTTTCCTTCCATCATAAAAGTATACTTCAACAATATTTGTGAATGATTGTTTATCAAGCCGCAGAAGCCTACATAGTTCACAAACCCTAACAGTATATGGCTGAGGAATGTTACAAAGAACAGATATTTCTCCAAATACACTGTAAGGTTGTAGAAGGGAAACTGTCTCTTCATATCCATCTTTACATGTACCTACTTCTTCCTGCGCATAGACAACTTCTAGTGTTTCAGCAAACTATTTCTGGTTGAAATCCGTCTCCAGGAAAAAAAATTAAAAAGAATAATTTGAAAGAATATGGTTTGAAATTTCATATAAAATTAAATTCAATTTTTATTTAATGACCAGCTCAAGACATATAGTACATTTGCAAGATTCTTAAATTGGAATCTACAAAAATGATTTATCATGTGATGCCAAATAAACAACTCAAAAAACATTAGATTTGAGCATTTCACATGCCTAAAAAGAGCATCCACATTTGTCTGTCTCTATATTAAATGGTTCAAAAGCTATAAATATGAACATTAAAAATTAGGAAGACAAAAAAATAAGAGTTGAAAAATACAAATTCACCCTACTTATTTTGGAAATGCATAATTATACCAGCACACCATGACAGACAAAGTATAGCTGGTCCACAACACTTCCATATTCCACAATCACTTCTCCTGGGAGAAAGAATTCTTCATAGAGCCGAATAACCTGAAAGATTGAAAGAACCAGGGCTATAAACTTCAACATCCCATTAGTGCTGGACTAGTAACATTCATTCTTTAATATGTATAGACCTACTAACAATTGTTTTGTCACACAGAAGTTTAACCTGGAGTGTCAGAATTCAAATTTGAATAAATAGGCTTGCAAAGAAAATAAGCATTGTTGTTTCTTGAGTGGGAAAATCCCAATATGCTTGAAGAAAATGAGAGAGAGGACTTGAAGGAAAAAGAAAATTTTATTGGATGTTCAAACTACAATAATCTCCATACTACTTAACTTTTTCACTCCCTTTCCTATTCCACTTCACTTCATCTTTCTTTTCACCCTTCGGCCTTCAACGCCACTTCTTACTTCTCTTTCTTACCTTTTCGCTCACCAAACACACCTCATGGCACTTCTTCACTCCTCACCTCTCTCTTCCTTTTTACCACACACCTGCTTTTCTTACCATTCTCCACACCAAATGCTTTACCGAGGAACCTATTTATACTAGTTTGAAGAGTTGTCCAAAATGTTACCCATTTCCCAAACTTTTTGCCCATTTCTTGAAGAGGAAGAAATCCATTGTTTTCCTCTTCAATTGCTGCTATTTAATACACACACACACACACACACACACACATTTCTTTCTTTCTTTCTTTTTACTTTTAAGTTTTTTTAATGGAAATGGGCCTTTGAACTTATTGGGCCATGAACACATATTTTGGCTTACTGGCCAGTAGTATTCTTTGTTCCTTGGGGATGGAATTAGTGCTGTGAATTCAAAGTTGCTTATCAAACAAATAATAATAATGATAATGGGATGCAGAAAGATGCTGGCATAAAAAGGTTGATATCCTTTTCGTGCTTGTTACAAGCCAAGCCAAGAAAGTCATGTTCCCTGTTAATGTCTATAGAACGGGGAAAAAATGGTGGAGCTCTAAAGTATTGTTGCCCTCAGTTTTAGCTGTAAATTATGAGAGAAGTGAAACCTAATGTATGTATCTGAAAAGAAATGGCGCCAGTAAGCTGATAAATAGTTTATATTCACGTGCAAATTTTCCGCCTAGAAAGAAAATAATACTCACAATCTGATTGATAAATTCTGAAGAGCAACCCTTAAACAGAGAAACTTTTTCGATGTATGGCAAATATAATGTCTGTGATATCTGTAAGAAAAAATCAGGCCATTCCATTGAACAAAATTGTTGGAAGAAATAATTCATGTCTTTCTTTGAACACATGAAAATCTCCATAAAATAGCTCAGACTCAATCCGACTTGTAGAGGACATCTCAAAGAATACAACTTCAGATAAATCTTATTAGGAACTGACAAATTTCTAAATTGATCTACCATCGGGAAGAGACAAAATGAAAAGTAGGAGAGGAACAGCATAACTTTAGCCCCTATTTGGAGGGGAATGGAAGGAATTGGATAGGAGATTTAAAAAAAAAATGGATAAGTGGGTTATAAAATTTTAATAGAGAGAAGATATACTCAACCCCAATTCTCCATATTTTCTATTTCAATAAGAGGAAAAATAAAAAAAATTAATTAAAAGTTTTCAACCCCAGTTCTCCACATTTTTTATATCAAAAATCTCCACTTCACTCCCTTCCTCTCCATTCCTTTCCAACCAAACATAAATATCAAGTTCTATAAATACCAACAAGGCAGAAAGGACGCAGGAAGCACCAAAAAACCAAATACCAGGCATAAAAAAAAAAATGTTAGGATATGATAACTTAGAGCTCTTGTAGAGAAAAGGGGGAACAGGAATACATAACAAGGAAATATGATAAAGCATCAAAGATCCATATACAAAGCCTTCAAAATGACATATTGACATAAGCCACTGGAAAAGATATCTATCCAAGACCGTGATGGGGATACATATTTGTTCTTCAATTCAAAATAAGGGAAAAAACTCATGGCTCGGATCCTCTACATTCACAGAATGAATATAGGTGTATTCAGAAGGAGAAACAGTTTAGTTTAGCTCTGAAATGCGTCCACATACACAATCACATTTTTTGTATCACTCTATTTTTTAAGGCGTGAGTGGAGAGGATCCAAAGGCAAAATATACCTCTAAATGGTAACAATTCAACCTATCATAAACACCTAGTATGCCAAACACACAACACCAGATGTCATAATCTCATATAGTCTAAACTGTGCATTTGCATGAATGCTGATATGCACCAACCAAAGTCGAAGGTAAAAAACAGTCGTTAGAAAGTCTATTGAAGAAGATAACAAATCATAATATTATCACTAGAAGAAAGAACATTTCCAATGGTTACTTTAATTGTGTCACCCTCAATGCATCAATAAGGTTGAAAGCCTTCCTTCCTCCAATTACCTTTGCTCGAATAGAAATGGGTAATTCTTGAACGACAGCTGTTTCAGCATATCTACTCTCATACTGTAAGCACACATGGCCTTTTATTTGTTCACGGATGTCCCTTCCTAATCGGTTTCTGTTCATATATTTCGTGAGATCCTTCATTTTGTCCCTAAACTTTTCAGTCTTTGATCCTTTGACTATTAATGCCGTGATGTTACCAATCAAATAAGCACCAAGAACCATGTCAAATAACACAAATATCATTACAAATATCATCTCCCTCATATTGACCGCGTGTATATCTCCATACCCTGTGGAATAAATAAAGATCTTTAATTTTTTACAAAATCGCAAACAATTTTCACTAAGAAGAACATTAAGGATAAGAAAAATAGTACAGAATTTGAAACCAGGATTTAAGGCAAAAATATTTCTGGAATGGTACATGAAGCACAGAGAATATCACCATCTCATCTGTAATTTACCAGGTTCAGCTAATATTCAGACCAAACGAGAACTAACATCGAAAAACATTACCAATTGCCAATTATATCAGATATCAGTTGCCTTCAGTCCTAGTATGGGACCATAAGCATAAGATGACAATCTTTGTATAGCATGTTTAATGGTCTTACAAGATCGAGCAAATTCTTCTTTTGGTTCTTAGAATACCCAGTAGACCATCTCACAAAGCTTCAGAATTGTATAGCAGTTCATCAGGAAGAAAACAGGGATTTATAACAATGAGGACGATAGATTATCAATTAATCAAAATCATAAACCAAAAATGAGGACGTTCCTATTAACCTTAATGAATCCATTTTGCTTCTACATTGACATGAACCATCATCATGCTTGAAAGAAAGAGCTCCAAATTCACCAAATCCTTAAAATACATTCCTCCTATTTAGGTCCCTATCATGTTAATTATAAGCTCCGCAATAGATTATCGATTTAATGTCAGTGGAATGAGACTTGGTGTATGGAAGAAGCAGAGGTGCTGGTTCTTAGTTTAGTAAAGCATTAAATAAAACTGGCCACGTCCAAATTAGTTCAGGAAAGCATTAAAGCTGAAAATGACTATGATAAATGATTCTGTGATTAATGATGATATATAAAACGAAGAACATTTTGCTTTCTGATAAATTGTGTAACTTACCAACAGTAGCCATTGTAACAATAGAAAAATATAAGGATGTTATGTAACGCTTTCCGAAATCAATATCTCTGAAATGTGAATAACTATAGTCGCCCAGCTCTAGACTTCCAATCCACGTATAGCCCTCTTGGGAAGGAGGTAGTGTGGTAGCCAAATAGTAGAAGATACAGGCAGCTATGTGAGTGCAGTACAGCTCAACTGCTAGAAGTTTCAGAATCCTAGTAAACATGTAATTTACCCGTATATCCTTTTCCAACTGCTGTAAAAAATCATTGACTCTGCGCACCCGATATGATCTTATCCACAAAAAGTACCTTAATTCCTCTCTTCTACCAGAAGCCTGCCCATTAAAGCTTTATCCTAGTAAGCAAAAATCTACAAAACAAGATATTATAGCAAAAGACGTGAAGACCTCTAGTGCAATCTGTCTTCATCTACTAAAATACTTTAGGCAATTCGGTGAAACGGATATCTCAAATCACAACCGACAGGACTATAACGAATGTCAAGCAAAAGGAGTTGCAAAGTAAGTTTCATGGTAACACCTAAAAATTAGAAAATTATGAAATATAAATAACCTCTGATAGCTCTCACCCAACGAAGTGCTGCAGACATAATTATGTACGCGCTCGGGTCCAAGGACTTGGCAGGCTAGACATTTTGTGAATCTAATTGGCTTCATAAAAAGGTTCAGCACAAAAACAATTACATGAGAAAAGGTTGCTGCTACATGTATCACTGCAGTCAACTAGGGACCCAAAGACAAATGCCAGCTGAAAATTTTATCAGCATTCCAGAGAACAAAAGGAAGTTTCAATTATCCTTTTGAGAAATGAGACAACGTCAGGATCCCAAAGTAGACGTTCCTTTCCTTCGCAAGTTGTCTTCTTTTTGGCCAGCTAATAGTTGGCGAGTGTAAGTAGAACTTCATTAACTTTTCAACTTTACACTGACACAAAAAAACTTGAATATATATCAAATCCTAAATAAATACAGATAACAATTTTGACAAGAAAAGAGCAGAGAATGGGGCATGATTGAAGCTTTCGGGGGGGGAGGTCAAATAAGACATTTGTTATCTTGGTAAAGCGTTCCTCTGGAAGTTGTCATTTTACTTAAAAAAAAAAATCAAAATATACTAGAATTACTATTAAGCAAAATGACTCATTATGTGGCAAAAGGGAGTAATCTGAAGCCGAACTCATGCAAAATGCCATCATACATGCCACTGAATTAAATAGACACGAGCCAAACATCAAACAGTTGCTGTACTGGTATAGGTGGTCAAGACTTAAAGGTAAGAATATATATAGTCAAGAAATTTAGGTTTATGCAGAGAAAGAAGAACCTTGTAAATAAAATCCCAGGGCAAACATCCTAAAAGATCAATGACAAAGCTAGATTTTATATACCTGCATGAATAGGGAAAGGAAATCGTGAGTCAACTTTAATAAATGCACAAATAAGAATGGCAACATTTGAGCAGATTTTTCAATGCTCATCGCCATTCAACTCCCTTATTTCCGGATTGGAATTTTGTTAGTTTTATAAATCCAAGGGGCTATTTTGCCACGCGAGATTTGGGAACAAGATTTTTCATTAAATCATTCATAGCACCCGAGGACTTAGTAGTGAAACACATCAAATGATAACATGTATACGTATTTATATGATTTTTTTTATAGCTCGATAAAATTCCTATATCAAGTCTTTATCAGTGTCCTATCTCAAGTGAATTGAATTGTAAATTTTACCATAAGATTTATTTGTATATTTAACTTCTAAATTTTTCATTAATCAAATAATTCTCATAGGCATAATTTATAAATGGACTTATACACACTTGATAAATCAACAAAGCGTTGGCAAAAGTGTACTTTTAATACTCTAGTTTTATGCAAAATTTCAGTTTAGTCATTTAATCTTCTAAAGTACATTTTGAATCTTCTAACATTAATATCATTAATCTCATTAATTGAAAATGCCAATTGCTATTTTAAATACTAACAAAGCATTCTCAAACATTGATATATTCAGTTTAATTTCAAAGATTACTCACTTAAATATTGAATGAAAATTCAATTCAAATATACTAGAACGATTGGCCAAATTATTAACAATTGCATTATGCGTCCCTAATAGGCCAGGATAATCAAGAAAATATAGTTCAGCTCAAATCGCCATCACTTTCAACAAATTAAACAAGCAACAGAAAATTGATTAATATGTAAACAATTAGGGGTGTACATATGGCCAAAGACTTACAGGCTTTTGCCTTGGGAATAGTAATACAGGACCTAATATTTAGAGGAGATGAAACTAGAACTTCATAAATCATAACGTCTACTTGTAAATTTTTTTTTTATAAAAAAAAGTGAAGTTTTAATTTTAAGAAACATAAATGATAACGTATTTGTATAATTCTTATAAGGATTTTATGTAAAAAAATATTTAATCATCAATCATATGAATTACAAAGTGTCACTTTTTTATTCCAAGCAAACAAGGATGTATCGCTTAACCATGAGCAGTAGAAATTAAAAGAATTGAAACTTACCGCAAAGCTATAGGGGTTCGCTTATAAACCATACAATAGGTCTGAGTGTCCCTATAAGCAACAAAGAACTGCAAAACAATGTCTACAAGGAAAGCTATTTGTGCAATGATGTCCAGTATAAGGAGATCCTCAGGCAATCCACGAAAAAATCCAAACTCCATCGAGGTGAAGAAGGATGAATACACTGCCCATAACAATATGAATTTTGTCCATGCCCGATACCACCTGCTATGCATTTAATTATTTTCCTAATCTTAAAAAAAAATACAAATATCATTCTGAACTAGAAGAATTATATATAAATCCTCCGTTCATGCCTAGGATTTACTGTGTAATCAGTTTAAGGGCTGAACGAGATGCAGATCTTAGAACAAGAAGCATATAGATGAAAATTACTCGATGCCTCAATTACTGCATGATAGTAGATAGTAAGAATCACTCTCTGGTAACTAATATAATACAAGGACGTCAATGATTTAAACCATCGTCACTAAGCAAACGACAAACATCAACACTACCGAAAGCACATTACTGCTTCAACATTTAATTTTACCTCCGGTAGTTTTGTTTTTCTCTCTTCTTACCTTGTTTCGAAATCAGCGGGGGAAATGCAAAGGAGATCCTTTACATATATAACAGTAAGTTGCCAAAGTTGCAACGGCTTATTACACGAATGAAGTAACGACAAGCTACATACTTTGTTCGTCCTTATATACAAAATATTTTTAATTAAATCACACAAATTAAAAAAATTAATTATTTTATTAAAAGCATAGTAACATTTTCAATTTTACCCCTAATTATTATAAATATAAAAATGAATATCTTTTTTTCAAAGTAAATTAATGAGAGTACTTATATTTTTTTTAATTTAATAAAAATATAATGGTCTATTTATTAAAAAATATGCCAACAGCCTCTTATATTTAGAAACAAAAAAATTCTAAAATATGTTTTGTATGTAAGAACAGAGAGAGCGTATAGGTGCATTTTTTGCCTGCTATATTTGCTCGAAATTATCACCAACCATTTTCTCCCAGTCACCCCCAAAAAGAAAGCGAATTACTAAGTCCGTGAGCGTTAGTTCAAATTTCAACCCGGCATCAGATCAATATTTTATATATATATATATATATATATATATATATCAACTCTGCATGCATACTGCACGACTGTACTCAAATCGGATCATTTGCTTAGAAGGTTCAATTTTACTTTATCTAATTATCTTCCACGATCTTTTAAAATTTGTATTATTAAAAAGGTACACAAAATTTGTATAAAGTTCTGCTACTCATTATTCATGAATAATGCAACTAAGCATCCAATGAAACTTTTGGAAAAAAATTAATAAAAAAATATCAAAGCTCTCCAAAGTTTTTACCCAAACTATACTATTCAAATATCATTCTTTAAATTTTTATTTTAATATTACTTATTTAATGTTGACAATTGTAAACTCAATTCTTTCAAATTTAAAACTATGTGATAGTATATATTAGTTATATGTGTATACACGCACTAAATATTTATTATTGTTAGATAAAAAAATATTTTGACTAAAATAAGTGTGTGTTTGATTTTCAGTTTGTCCAACTTTTATTTGTTAAAAAATAATTTTGGTAAAAATTAATTTGATAGAAGTCAATTATTATAATAAAATTTATGTTTGAATATTTTTTAAAAAATTACATTCAAGTCTCACAAAAAGAAGTTTATTATTAAGAAGTCTCATGAATTTTATAAAATATTTTTAAATTTTAAATCATATATATTAACAACTTGATTAAAGGTATTGATAATTGGACAACTTATAAGTTGTAAATAATCATTACCTAATTGTCAATACCCTTAATCAAATTGTTAATTCACAAAATTTGGAACTTAGAAATATTTTATGAAATTCATGAGACCTTTCAATAATGAATCTCCTTTTGTGAGATCTGAATGTAATTTTTTTCTATTTTTTTTTCAAAAATTGATAAGTAAGTTGTATGTTTTTAATTTAAAATATACTCCCTCCGATCCTATTTATAAATTATTTTTATCAATCTCATTAATACCAACACAATAAAAATATAAAGAATAATTATAAATAAAATTTTAAAACTAACTCTCAAATGAAAAAGGAAAAAAATGATCAAATCAATATAATATTATCCTTTTGTATTTATCTCCCACACTTTATAGAAAAGCTACTCCCTCTACAATAAAGAAAGTAATTTCAATTTTCTTTTATAGTAAGGGTGTTTTGAGAACTTTATCTTATCTTAAAATGCAAAGTCATCATCATTGGATGACCTATATTATGGACTACATTTTCTTTCTAGAATGTGACCCATATAGTGGACCAGAGGGAGTAAATTTTAAAAGTAAAAAAATTTGAAGTTGGCCCAAAGCACGTTTAAATATATTTTGTAAAGGATTATGGGTTTCTTCAAAGAACTTAATAGCCAAACAACACCTATTTTATGTTAATATATTGTGAATATTAAAATAAGAAGTATACTCGGAGGAGGAGGGATTCCCGAACCTGTTGTTGGGGTGAATCACGTAGTCTTTGTAGCAACCACTGATGCCATTGAGAAAGGTTTGGTGACCGAAATTCCTCAAATCTGATTCGTGTTTTAACAATTCGAATCGACTTCCTGATGCTCTAAACTGGTCATTCGCGTCCCTGATCACCTTATACTCTCTATCGTCCAATGAAGACGACGGTGACGAAGATGAAAAAGAAGAAAAAGGAGAATCAGAGGACGACGACGCTTCATTCCACTTGATATCCCCCTTTGCCTTCTCCAGCTTCACCGTCGTCAAAGAAGGTTTATTGGGAACACGGTTGTCCAGTTTTGTTTCAGCGAAATCTTGATGTTTTATACAGGCAGATCACGAGAGTCCGGGCAAGTAAAAGGAAACAGATTTGACCTGGCGAACAAGAGCTGCATTACTATTTATGAAACGTTACAAACGCCCTTATAAAATAAAATTAAGGAACTTTCGTTTACCTGAAAAAAACTAAGGAAAAATTAATGCTTTAATCCTTATATTTTTGGTATTTTACACTTAAATCGTTTTCTATATTTTATTCTCTTATAATTCAGTCCCTATATCTTAAATGCAATATCTTAAGTTATTGAGCCAAATATTTTAAAAGCATCATAAATGACCAAGAAAAACCTTGAGTCGTCCAAGAGATCAATCCAATCTCGGTGCCTGAAAACCTTCCTAAATTATTTATAACCAGGTTTGGCTGAGCTTTTGGGTTTGTAAAATCTATGGTTATCAAATTAAATCTAAAAGCCTCGAGGAAAAAAAAAAGGACCAAATTATAAATATGCCCCAAATATTTTTAAAGAAGCACAATTAATATCTTAACATTTTAAAAGGCAAAATGTCATTCTCCACATTTTTAAAAAATGGGATAATGTTGCCCTGTATTAACAGATATAGGTAACCGTGTTAATTTCTTCAAATGGATCCCACGTATTAATGCCACATACGTTTGAGTACTTTTGACCAGTGCCACGTAGATCTTCTTCCTCATCCTCAATTTGTCCTCACACCCACCTGCAAGACACACTTTCTTCTTCCTCCTACCCCCTCAGAAAGCCATACTCCATTGAATTTGAGAAACATAACCCTTTGAGATTTGTACCAAACTATGGCAGCAAAATCTTGAAAAGCCACACACCCAATCATTGCAGCAAAAACATAATCCATAGCATTTGAGTTATACATCTAGACCATTGCAGCAAAAACATAATCCATAGCATTTGATATTAATATACCCAGATTAATCGATATCATTTGAATCAAGAATTGGAAAGGAAAAAAAAAAATAGTGTCTGGATAAACGAGAACTTGACAATAAGTAACAAGGATATTAGTATTGGTTAGAATAATGAATGGGGGTTTTGGGTGCCGCACTCAATAGCATACATGAGAACTAATATTTATAGTCTCACGTGTGCTCAATGATTACACCAATTCTAATTCGTGTTATTTTGGACAAGAACTAATCCTAGTGAGAAGAAATTGCTAGTCAATGTTCTTAAACTCAAACCAGACCAAACTACTAGTGAACGTGATTGGAGATCAGTTGCACACATGCTGGAGTTCCAATCAGTTCGGCCATCGAATCTTGGGAAGCAAGGAATGAATCTCGAGTCACAAAGTAAGGAAGGAAGTAATATCGCAATCCTTAAGTCTGAAGAGTGGAGATTTGAAGACGGCACCGACAAAGGGTTAACGAAGGTAATTAATCTTGCAGTCTTCAAGTCACAAGGAAAAGAATCCTGCATTCTCGATGAATCTAATCTTGGCAAGTGAAAGGGGAAGAAGAAGAGCTCAAGCAAGACTGTAATTGCTGTTGATGATGGGGGAAGACGAAGATAATGACGAAGAGGTGGGGGAAGAAGACAAAACCATCCGACTGTGAGGATGAAGACGATGAAGGGGCAAAGAACTAGCTTGCGTGGCAATAGTCAAAAAATTTTCCTGCACACGTGGCATCAAAGAGTCGGCCCATTTCACTAAATTAACATCGTTAGCTATTTTTGTTAGTGTAGGGCAACATTGTCCCATTATTAAAAACATGAGGATGATATTGTGCCTTTCAAAAACGTTAGAATACTAATCGCACTTCTTTGAAAATGTTTTGGCGTAAGTTTGTACTTTAATGCAAAAAACTTTTTTTTTTTTTTAGAAAAAAGTCAGAGCAAATAGCTTTGGGTCGCAAAACTATGGTCAAGTTCGAACCTACTTGTGTTTGCTCTCTAGCTTGCTGCTAAAATCATGGTTTTTTCGATCTTGTAAAATTTACTATTTCAAAAAAGAGTATTTAAATTAAAAAACGCATTACCGAATTTCAATCCACAAAAAAAACAAAAAAAACACGCGCGCGCGCGCTACCGAACGTGTTTCGAGATTGGCCAACCAGAGGACACAGCGGCATTGTCAAACACAGTACTTAATATATATATATATATTATATTAATTAGTTAAATCATCTTTGAAAAATCGTGTAATATTAATTATCAAACTTTGAAAATAAAACATGTCCCAAGTAAAACAAAACAACATAACTCAGATAAGATCTTTAAGAAGATATAAGAGAAATTAACAAAAACATATATAGCGATCTCAATGAAATTACAATTAATTACAAGGTAAAAAATGAAATTCCGATTACAAATTAATATGACTTAAACAATAGCAAACATCTGTCATTAAGCCGTTTTAAGAGAAAGAACCTAATTAAAAAAAAAACTGAAGCACCTTTTCATTCTTTCAATGAGTTCTCTTCTTATAGAGAACAGGAGAGAAAATTAACGTCAAAAATATTTTATTCAACAAAACTAAGCATTGCCTCCACGTCGCCCCTAACCCTACAGGACAAAAAATAAATAAATAAAAGAAAACAAACTACAGTGTGCATGAAAATGTTAGACTCGGGGGAAAAAAACAAGAAGAACAAAACAAGACGTGACTAATGCTAACAGTAGAGTCACCAAGAATTGTTCAATGGCTTCTCCAACAAAGCCGAGAGATACATCTCCTTCATCTGCGGTCCCCTATCGAGCTTCTTCCCCGTCACCCACTTCACCTTCTTGAATCCGACGCTCATGATCATCGGCTCATACACATCCTTCATCTGCTCTCCGACGCAGAAGAAATGGTCCAGCCACAGCAACCCACCTGGCCTCAGAACTCTGTATATATCGAACAACAAGAACTGGAGCAGCGTCTCCGGGATCCAGTTGCTCAGAACGTGCATCGAGTGCACAATGTCCAGCGTGTTGTCGAAGAACGGAAGCCTCTGCGATATGCTCATGAACAGAGGAACCACCCCACGAGAAGCTATGAAGTTATTGAAAGGTCCGTTCAGGTTCATTGACGTTGTCACGATCGTCACGTTTCTTTCTCTCATCCTCACCGCGAATGATGCCACTCCGCCTCCGATGTCCAGCCCGATCCGTATCGACCCGGGTTTGCGGGTTCTCAGAACGTCGTCGATGCTAAAATCGAGACCCTTGGATTTCTTGTAGGTCCACCGGTGCTTCTCCCGGCCGTTCAGGTCGAAGCAGTCCTTGCAATCGTCGAAGCCCTTTTGTGTTTTGCGGTTGATAAGGCATTCGTAGCTTTTGCAGGTGTAGGCCGTCCAGACCACTGAGGAATCGGACGGGGTGGACCATAGGCTGGATGGCAGAGGGAGCGGTTCGATGGAGTTACGCGGCGCTGCGGGACGACAGCGGCGGCGGGGGAGTGGCTCGCAGCCCTTGAGGAGGAGTTTCTGTGCGAGGAGCTCGTCATCGGGCAGGAGCCGTTGACTTGGTAGGACATGAAGTGACGGAGCTCGACGGGCGAGAGGGTGCAGCCATTGCCGACGGGAGGGTGGATGGTGTCGGAGGCGAAGTTGCGGTTGAAGCCTAGTGGGAGACGTTGACCAGAAGTGAAAGCCAAGAATTCCAGCGGGAGGTCGTCAGAAGGAGGGGGTACAGTGGCGGCAGTGGCCGAAAAACTGGGAGTGCATGAGGATGAGTAGAAGGTGGAGGAAAGGAACAACGTGAAGAGATTTGAGAATAAGAGAATGAAAAGGAAGGGTAAATTGGAAGGGATGGTGTTGGACTGAGAAGACGCCTCCATGGGAGGTGGTTGTTTTGAGTGTGGTTAGGGTCACTTCGTGGTGAAGCAATCCATTTTTAAGTACTAAGTTAGGGCTTACAGGAAAATTGTTATTATAATCAATATTAATGCAAAGAATCCAAGAGGGAAGCCATGACTCTAAGAGCTAATGTCAGTTTGGAGAAAGTCAACAGTTTGCCAATAAATTCATGTTCATAGTCATTAATTTATAGAATATATATATATATATATATTACAACTGTTAGAGTGAAATAGTCGTCCAAAAATCTGTAATTTTGAGATTAAGGTGATCGGTGTAATTTAAAAATATTTTGGCAATATGTGATGGCCGATGGGTCACAGATTGCATCAGATGCGGGGAGAACATTGACTTCAGAGCAGCAACACTTGCGGATCGGGATCATACATATTCTCTTGTTTCTGTGTGTTGACTCAATTTCTTATAATAGTAAAGGAATCATATTCTTCTTTTTTCTTCACATGAGAGATAAGACAATTGGTATCAGAGTAATTAGATGCAATTGTAGACATGTAAATTAATAAATAGGCTCCCCTAGCCCCAAGGCTTTCAAGTTGCTCAAGGTCACGGGATTAGTCAACACCTGTGATGGAGTGTTCTTAAACGGAATGGACCATGACTAGCCTTGATTTGACCATTTGGGCCGTTTTGTGGATTGGACTGGTTTGATCGATTTTGGACGGGGCACTTTGGAAGAACCAGAATGAAGCCAGAACCGGGAGCGTCTTAGGGCCCAAACCGTGCATTCTGAGTCAGGAAAAATCCTTCATGCGACTTCTGGTGTATTTGGATCGGACTTTTAACAGTTCACGAGTCTTTTCGTGATACAATCCATAAGAACATGTTGTTGAGGTATTCTTTGATGGTATCAAAAGTCCATTTGAAATCTTTACAAAAGAACCCATTTGAAGAAAGCTCTTGAATATGCAAGTTTCATTTATCAGTTTTCGGACCCTACCAAATTTGCACCTTATTATTACGTTAATAAAGTCTGTAATTTGAGTCAAGTTTGATTTTGATAAACTAATCTAAATAAACTTAAAAAATTTTACAATTGGATTTAGAAGTCTATAAATTTTTCTTTAATTTATGCTTATTCTAACGCCCAAATAAATTCAAAAAAATTGAGTCAAGAATGAACTTAAATAAACTTATTTTAAATATTCAAATTCTTTTTTTATTAATAAAATAAAATTAACATTCATCTTAGCCAGCACTCACAGACCCTCCCACAGACTCTTAGTTCACACATTTCACATTCCTACATGAAGTTTCAATTTTCTAATCATTGTCTATCTTGAATTTTTTTTGAAAATATTAAGGAGAAATAATCACAATAAATTATTTCACATACTTTCATTTTTACTTTTTCAATACTTACACATATATGGCTTAATCTTACTTTTTCAATACTTGGTCTCATGTACTAGAAAGCATAAAAAAAAAGGGCGTTGTAATGTTATGTTGCTTTAAAAATCTTAATGTTTTAGGTAAAAATTGAAATTGGCTCAAGAATAGAAAAAATAAAATAAAAGGCTAAGGTTCGTTTTCATTCATGAACTGTAACACACCAATTTTTTTTTTTAAATAATTTAACTTAACCATAGTTGGGTTACAGCCACCCAACACATTTTTATATCAATAATTTTAATATAAAATATTTTATAATTAGCTTCAACTCACACAATATAACATTTCAGATAAATTTTTACCTCTCACATGCCTTTAGGCTAAATTACATTTGTCCATCCTTATACTCCCAACAAGTAAACTAAATCACATTTGTCCATCCTTATACTCCCAACGAGTAAAATAAGCAATTTAGTCAATTTTGAACACAAGCCAGTTATTTGTCTTTATAATCATGTCATTTTAACCAGTCCAAAATAAACCAAATATTAAAATTACAGTCATCTAATTGTACTAAAAATAGAAATAATTTGAAAGGCATGATTACATTTATATATTCATATAATTGACAATAAATAAAAAGCCCTAATATTGGCAATATAACACATTTTAAATCATAAATCAAATACCCAAAAGAGACAGTGGATCTATGCCACTAAGCCTCTGAGACTCCTCCACGTGTCACTCGTGGCTTTTCTCCTGAAAATTGTTAACCACATAATGAGACTCAAAGTCCCAGTAACCAAAGCCAATTTATGATAGTGTATACAAACAGTTAAGTGTGTGCTTATTAAGTAAAAATTAAAAATAATATAATTCCAACAATTATAAGAAATATTACAATACATACAAACAACTATCCTTATATCCCTCCATTAACCTCGAGCTGTAGCCCTCACTCGGTGCTAAATTATCCGGCCAAAGGTAAATTAGCCCGAGCCCTTACAAGCCACCTATTGAGCTCCAATAGGGGCGTACCACGTGGCACATAAAAACTACAATAATAGCAAGTCTCCCAACACCTCCCACAATAATCAAACAAATTCATAATAATATTGCACAATTATACAATATTACAAATTCATAATTTTCTCAATAATCACCCAATTAACATGAAGTAACACTAATCACAAATTAAAAGCATGGTTACCTTGTGGCTTTTTTAATGAATTATTTCTTACAATTTCTCTCCCACTACAATTTTCACCAATAATACAATCTACAAATAACATATTATTTATAAATATTAGTTTCAATTTTTGAAACTAATAAAATAATTCTAATAATAGAATTAAAAATAAACATAATTCCTAATCTCAATCTTAATACAAATCTAGAGTTAATACTATTAAGTAAAATTTTTAACTCCTCTTTTACTCATCAATAAACATTAATAATCTAAAAATCAATTTTAAAACTAATTTCTATTATCAAAATTTTCTTTTTATTTTATAAATTCGCACCTAAAATACCCAAAAATTAAAAATTAAGTCTCTAGCTTAGAATCATAATGCTATAGCCATAATAATTTATTTTCATCCCAAATAATCATCTAAACCTCAATAAATTAACATATATTTTCAGATCTAGTCTAGAATTTGATCCATAAGCCACAAAATTCAAAGATCATCAACAAATTTATACTCTAGAACATTTATTATACTACTAACAACCTCATAAACCATATTTATTCAACATAAATTCATCCCTTTTCCAGATCCTAATTTTTCTACCACCACAAAATCAGAAACTAAAGAGAAAGGATGACTAAGAAAAAATTTCAGACAGAAACACTTAGTCTTGAAAAGCTTGAAATCACACCCTAAATATCCTATCAAAAACTCTTACCTTAAAAATTCAGATCTTCGCACTGGCGACCTGACTCACAGACGCTCTCTCTGATCGCACACGAAAGAGAAGAGAAATGAAGGAAAAATGAGAAGAGAGAGAACGGTGGGTTTTTAAAAAATGAATGTGGGTCCCATAAATTTTTTTATTATTTTTCTCTTCCTCTCTCTTCTTTCTTTTTTTATTATTATTATTATTATATAAATATAATGATTACACGTGCACGGCCGAAAGTTTTCTTGTTCTTCTCGTTTGTTTGTTGTTTTTTTTACCTTTTCTCTTTTTTTTAATAATAATAATAATAATTTAATAATATTTTTTTTATTTTTTATTTTTTAATTTTTTTAATTAATTTAATTTTTAATTTAATTTTTTTTATTTTAATTTATAATTATATCCTAAGTTAGATTTAATAATTATTTTCTACTAATTTGCTTACCTCTAAATATTTTTCAAAATTTCTATTAACCCAAATTAACTATTAAAATTTAAATTGGGATGTTACATGAACTTTTTTCAAAAATATTTGGCATCATGTTCTAATAACTGTAGCAATTTCCTTGAACCCAATTTTTCGATAAGTACAAAACTCCTTCTATTAGTCACCCATTAATTTTATCTTTTTTTACTAATGTGATATACGTGTAGGGCCCACATAATAATAAGTAGGACTCTAACTATGTCTTTAATGCTAATATCCCCTTCGACTCATTCTCTAAAAATATTGGATACCTTGAAATTTTTTTTTCAAAAGTGCTAAGTACCCTAAAATTTATTAAAATAAAATTTAGTAAATTTATTAAAATATTTAATATTTTTATATATAATAATTTAAAGATTACTGTTTATAAATGTTATTCAAAATTTATAAATTATTTTTTAAATATTAACAGCTCAAAGTATATTTTCATACATTTATAGATAACTTGTAATTTTTATATATCGATCATATTTTTAATATTGATTAAATTTTTTAAATTTTTAATACTTTTTTTTTTGGCTAATTAATGGTCTCTCTCCAAAATATTGTACTACCCAAATTTAATACTCTCTATGTGTTGTAATGTTAGAGGTGAAATCATAAACATGATAGACTATGACCAACATGCCAAATAAAATTACTTATTTGAAAGATATCATCTATCCCATTAATGTGTTACAAAATGAGTTACTTGACAAGAGAATAATGGAGTATGTAGAGATGAGGGAGAAATTCCTTTGTTCATTGGGAGGTATATTTTATTTGACAACTCGGAGATTAATTTCTTCCAGTTTTAATATAAATTTGTACAATATTAAAATATTAAATTTGGATAGTGTAATATTTTGGATGATTATTAATTTCTTCCAATTTATAAATAATAATATTTAAATTATTAAATATTAAAATATTAAATATTTTAACAATATTTATTAAATTTTATTTTAGCAAAACTTCAAGGTACTCAGTTTTCTTAAAAAAAGATTTCAAGGGTGTGTAACGTTCTTAGAAAAATGTTCAAGTACAAATTAGCATCAAGGGACATTGCTAAAGTCCTACCTTTCATTATGAGTGAGCCTTACGCATATGTTACATCAGTAAAAAATGACAAAGTTAATGAGTGACCAATAAAAATGGTTTTTGTGTCCTTGAAAAAATTGTTCAAGTAAAAATTACCTTATTTATTAGTACAAAATAGTCACCGCTCATAGAAAAAAATTTGTGCGATAAAAGTAAACCTTATCCCTAAAACAAAACAATCTTTGACAATATTTGGGTAGTGGGGCTAACTTCAAATAGGCTTGAGATATTAAGGTGAGAGTTCACTATGTAGCTTTATATATATATATATATATATATACAGCTAGGTATTTTAAACTCAATTTAAATAAATATGACCTACTTGAATTACCAACTTTATGCATTAGAAATGCATTATCAACAGAACCTTATTTTTTATATTCTTAAACGTCAAATCTATTCTAAAAATATTTTATTTTTTATAATTAACACCTCTAATTTAGTGTTCTTAAACAGATTGGAAAAAAATCAACTCCACCGCCTTCTCCCTCTTTCTCAATATAGAGTCCCAAAAATAAACCTTATCCCTAAAATAAAACAATCTTTGACAATATTTGAGTATTGGAGCTAACTTCAAATAAGTTTGAAAGCTTGAGAATTAAGGTCAGAGTTCGTTATATAGCTCTCTCTCTCTCTCTCTCTCTCTCTCTCTCTCTATATATATATATATATATATAGTTAGGTATTTTAAACTCGAATTAAATAAATATGACCTACTTGGATTACCAACTTTATGCATTAGAAATGCATTATCAGCAAAACCTTATTTTTTTTATGTTCTTGAACATCAAATCTATTCCAAAAATATTTTATTTCTTATAATTAACACCTCTAATTTAGTGTTCTTAAACAGATTGGAAAAAAAAAAAATCAACTCCTCTACCTTCTCCCTCTTTCTCGATGTAGAGTCATTGACCCCAACATCTCCCATAAACTAAATCATTTCTAACCGATTTTGCGGACCACTTGCCTCGCTCCCGAGGCATTCTTCTTTTATGAGTTTGAATCTGCTCTACTCCATGCTTGTTTAGGATGTTAAGAAGGACAGTGTAAAATTAATTTATTTGAATGCGAACATATGTGTTTTGGAACAAGTTAGTGTAATTATGTTTTCAATTTTTAGTACCAAGAAGTTGTTATATGATTAAAGCAAACCCCAGGACTTTCATGGGCTTATGAGATATAATGCAGCCTCTTTTATTAAATTAGAAGAGCAAACACTAATAGCATGTTACAAGCGGGATCAGACATATGACTTTTCACTTATAAAAAAGTTTACATGCTACTAAATTACGAAATCGTTGACATAGGACGTGGCCTCTAAAACACAAGACATGGGCCTTGAGGGATGTAACATCCTGATTTTTTTTAGATAAAAAAAATTGTTGTGAAATTTAAATTTTTATTTAAAAAAATAAATAAATAATAATAATAGAAATTTATATTATTTGAGATTATTCAAAAATAATAATATGGTTAGAAATTTAATTATGAATTAAAAACTTAGGTTTAAAATTATATAAGAAATATTTTGTTAAGATATAATTTTAAGATTTAAAAAAAATTATTATGTGTGTGTGAGTTTAAAAAAAAAAAGAAAAGAAAGTAAAAAAAAAAGAAGGGGGGTGTAGAAGTCCCACATCGGTTAGATGTGGGATGAGGAAAGGATTCCTCATGTATAAAAGAAAGCGAGAATGTGCAGGAAGGAAGAAAAGAAAAGTTTATACAATTGTAAAAATTACAATTAAGGGTCCAAGATGCAATTTAGAGAAAATTGCAAGTAATGGTCTAAAGGTTTGAATAATTAAATTCAAACCTATAATTTTTTTTAATATAATTTTGGGACCCACAATCCCATTTTTATATTATTTTTCTCTCTTCCTCTCACATTGCTCGGCGTCTTCTTGCAAGGGGGGATTATTTTCTTTTTCTTCAAGTATGTTCTAACTTTCCTATTTAGATTAGCATTTAAAAATTTATTTAATTACAAAATTAATTTTATTGTTATTTTCTAAATAATATTAGCTTTCTAGTGATATGATTATTTTGTAGGATAGAGTAAATATTCTGATTAGGATTTTTCAATATGATAGTTAATCTGATGATATGATGGATTAAAAATATAGGTTAAAACTCTTAGGGATATAATAAATATTATAGAATATTTTTTTGAGATTAAAACTCATGTTTAAGAATTTTTGAGTTAAAATCTAGATCTATATGGTTGAATTTATGTGGAATCTGAGATGTAGGAATAAATCTATGATTATTAAATATTTATTTAAGTATGAATAGGTATTTTTGAGGTTATAGAAAGGTGATTTGAGGCTTCAGGATAATTCTAAAATTTTTAATTTATTTTTGGACAATTTTTAGAATATAGAGGGATGAAATTGTGATATGAGAAGTGATTTGAGGACAAAAAAAATAGTTTATTAGGGTACGAAAATTTTAGAAAAAGAATTTGGAAAGTTAAATGAGGCATAAATCTTAAATTAGTATTAATATGGATTATAGATCTAAGACTTTCTAACTCTTTAAATTAGAGTTATTTATTTTAATGTAAAATTAATATATAGTATTGTGAAATAATTATGTAGATTATATTGACAAAGATAGTGGTGAAAAAGGAGTTGTGAAGGGGAACTTGTTATTCAAGACACAAGGTAACGATTATTAATGTGTTGTGATGAGTGTGTTTGTGAATGATTATGTGTTGACTTGTTGTTTGGAAAAACTATGAATTATTGAAAATAAATACTGTTATATACTTGTTTGAAATTATTGCCAAGTGGGTCAAAAATTTATTTTTATTTATCATGATGAGATATTATTGTTCGGATATATTCCTGTTTGAATATTTGAATGATGCATGACTTGTCAGGGTATTTTAATGTATGGTGTTAATGGGAATTTCTGTTCGGTTAATTATTACCATGTGGTAAGCTCTCATTGGACCCAATGAGTGGCGTGTCGCTTGGTCCAACTCACCTTTGGCCGGGTGATTTGGCGTCCGAGCATGATGAAAGGAGGATATAAGGTGCAGTCATGCAAATTAAATACTTGTTCGGTTTGTTTGAAAGTATTGTTCGGTTAAATGTTTTGTGTGCCCACTTAGCAATCGCATGATTAGTTTACATCCGCATGCATCATTACATATTAATTTTTGGTTACTAGGACTTTTAAGTTTCATTCCCCGTGGTTAATATTTTTACAGGAGCGAGTCCGGCCGAGAAAGCACCAAAGGTGTAACTGGTGTATGAGACACCATCTTTTACGTTGCCTCTTATTTTAGATTATACAATGTATCTTGTGCCAACTTAGGACATATCTTTTTTGTGAAGCATGTAAACTCTAATCCTTTTTATTAAAAGTATTTATATGACCAAGAGGATTATGTCTGTCCCTCTTGATTTATGATCTGATTTGAATATCATGACATGAGTATCCTGTCTGTCCCTCATAGTTCTAATTGCTTTTTTGAGATATTTTAAGACCTGTGATATGTTGTCTTAGATGTATCATGGTAGAAATTTTTCTACCATGATAAGGGTATGATAAGGGTTTAATGAAAAAAAAATAATTTGTTGAATTAATAATTTGTGAAAAATCAGTTTGTAAATTTGAGGGTGTTACAAGGGACGTGTTATGCTGAATGTTACCAAAAGAAAAAACATATTTTGCTGAGCATGGGTGCTGTTTGGTTTCCAGCATATGTGAAAATTGGTTTTTACCTATAAACAGTGTTTTGAGTTCACTTAAAGATATGCTTGGATCAACATTTGATATAATTGATTACGGATAACTGAGTTATATGATAGACTTTAAATATAATTTATTTAAAAAATTATTTAATAATATTAATTTTGCACCCCTTTATTTAAGCCTTCTTTATAAGAAAGAATTATGTTTTTAAAAAATCTATTTTGTGAAATTTTATGATGTTTGTTTAAAATTTTAAAATATTTAAAATTTTAAAAATAGATCTATGATTATTTGAAAAAAAACTCTAAATAGCTTCTAAAAATAATTTAATATAATAAGATAGGAGAGAAAATAACGTCATAAAAATGTGAAAATACATGAAGATATTATAACTTTTTTAAAATAAATAAATAATAAACTATTTTTATAAATAGAGAATCAAGAAAATATCATAAAATAAAAATAATTCTATAATAATTAATTTTTATTATTTTAATCAAATATAAAATAATAAAATCTTTGCAAAATATAAATATCTTTTTATAAAATCTATAAACGGAATAAAAATAAATTATTTTTTAATGTTAAACAAATGAACCCTTTGATTATGATTGAAAAGCGAAATTAAAAATTAATTTAAATAATGTTTTATCAATATACATATCAAAATTAATTCTGAACATAAAACTAGGAATGATATCTTATAAGTTAGTGTTTCCTACATTTTAATTTATCTTTTCAAATATATTTTCTTAAAAATTTATCTAAACGTCAAATAAACTCTACTTTGTAAATTTTTTTAAGTTTATAATTTATTTTTTCATATATATATAAATTTATTTGAATATATTTTCATAAAATTATATTTTTAAGTCTGAAAATTGATTAATGGCTGGCATGCGATATCAAGTTAACTTCCCAAAACTTGCTTTTAGCTTTTTTTTCCTTAAAAAAGATCCTATAAGGCTACAATAACAGCCTAAATTTTTCTGGCCCAAAAAAACAGCCCAAAGATTTGAGCGAAAGTCGAAAGAGTTCCAGCCGACCCGCCAACCGACGATAGCAATTCGATATAATCAAACCCAAGCTCCCAACCCTTCTTCGACGTCCTTGCTGCCGCTCTCGTGAGTAGCGGCGTATTCAGTTTTCTTCGTGGACGAAGAAGCACCCGACATTCCGTTGGACGCCATTTACCGTCGTGAGTTCTCGTGCAAGCAACTACGAAGGTTCGAACCCTAGGGCTTTTTCTACTCCCAAAATCCGGTGAGATTGATTTGTTCAATCTGGCTTTGAATCTAGATTTGAATTTGTTCCACGCGTCATCTGTACCCTGCGTGGCTGTTCCTGCTTTGTTTTAAATTTTTCATTTTAATTTGGCTTTGAATCTTGTCGTGCTGTCGTTGAATATTGACGCTTTTGAATTTGGGAATATTTACATATTGAGTTTATTATTTTTTTCTGGGCACTAGTTTTTGCTTGAATGGTGTGTGATTGGCTATATACTTCTTCCCTCTTCATTTTGATTATTAGGCGACTTGCATGATTTGTATTGTGTTGTTTTGCAATGTTGGACTTGTTGTGTATTGGTATTCTGTTCATTAATCTTTTTATATTATCATCAATTTTGGAAAATTCTCAAGGTATTTGTGATGTATGATCGTGTAAACGAATTGGCTGGAGTTGTGTCAAAGTATCTGGAACAAAAATTAAAAGGGTATTATATCAACTATGAATATTTCTAAGATTTCAGTTGGGCCAGATGTCCCCACTGAGAGTAGTATAGGTCCGCCTATGGTTACGCGATTTTCTGATTTTGGATTGTTAGAGACTGCTAAGGTCTTGTGACCTAATAATTTTCAGATATTTTCCCTCGATTGGGAGGATTCCTTGTCCTCCTTCTTCGTTGTTGTATCTATTTTCATTCTCAAAAAATTTTTTCTATCAAAAAAATGTTTTTTCAATTTATGTCCAAGACTGGTTTATCGGAGCATGCATGATGCATGATAAGACAGAAAGAAAAAGATAACAGACTTTTTTAGTTTTGTTGGTATTGTTACATTTTGTGATTTTTGTTTGCATGCCATATTATTAATACATATCGTTGGGTTTAAAGGTATTATTTGTTTCTTTACAGAGCTTTTAGTATTTATAATCTATGTAGTATCCTGCTGTAGATATTTGCATGTATACACTTGGAATTTTAGAAATATGTGAGATAAGGGGAAATGGAAGAGAGGCATTGTGGATATCATAGTGATTAATAAATGATAGGTTCAAATTATGAGATGTATTATTGAAGGTCAAAAAGTCTATGAGATATACTATTAGAAAAAAAAAAAGAGTTATGGTTTTATGATAAATCCAAAATCAAATATGCTAAGAGCTTCGAGTATTACGGTAATAAGAGTTGGGGATGAAAGTAACACATACTTTACATGAACTTTAGAGCACTTGCAGATGTATTTAACTAATTCAATCACGTTCAGTTAAAGCACTTGACATATTTGATCTTATGACAACAATTTGGGGCTTGACATATGTAATCTTGCAATTCAATTGATTAGCTTTGTTTTGCTTTTTGCCTTATCTCACTATTTGACATGCATATTCTAGTTGAAAAAGTTTCTTTGATCAACTACTGTAGGGAGTGTGCATCTGGTTAACATTTGTTGTATAATTTATGCCTGAGTTTTTTTCGTCGCTCTATTCTAGAGGACTAACACAGAAGAAATCTGATTTTGGAGAATATAATATTGGAAATAGCTTCTTAACAAGGAAAATAATATTGGAAATAGCGTTTTGGCCAGTCGTTAGTCATGCTTGTCAACTTTGTGTTTTAAAATGAAAATATTTTTGGCATATGTTGTTCTTTTTTCTTAAAAAAAAAAATCTCCCCTTATTATAATTTCTTTTTCATACTATGAATTTTCTAAACTATAGCGCTCCATCTATTTTGGATATGCAAACTCATGTATTTTCATTCTTCCCCTATTTGAGCAGGACATTTTTCAAGATCATCAACTTCTCTCACCACCATGTTACAGCCATCAGGCATGGCAGAAGAGGCTGGTATGTTTACGGTTCATCAGACCATTGGTAGTGTTTTGTGTTGCAAATGTGGAATTCCCATGCAACCAAATGCTGCCAATATGTGTGTGAAGTGTTTGCGTTCAGAAGTTGATATCACTGAAGGATTACTGAAGCATCTAATCCTAGTACATTGCCCTGAGTGTGATAGCTACCTTCAGCCACCAAGAACTTGGATCAAAGCACAATTAGAATCAAAGGAGCTGCTTACATTCTGTTTGAATAAGCTGAAACGAAACTTCAATACAAATAAAGTAAGATTAAAGCATGCTGAATTTATATGGACTGAGCCCCACTCCAAGAGGATAAAAGTCAAGGTCGTAGTTCAGAAAGAGGTTCTGAATGGGGCAATTCTTGAACAGTCTTATCCTATTGAGTACGTGCAGCAAGAACATATGTGTGAATCTTGTTCTAGGATTCAGGCTAACCCTGATCAATGGGTTGCTGCTGTCCAACTTAGACAACATGTTACTCATAGGCGAACTTTCTTTTATTTGGAACAACTGATTTTGAGGCATGGTGCAGCTGCTAGTGCTATTAGAATAAAGCAGATGGATCAAGGTATTGACTTCTTTTTCTCTAATCGAAGTCATGGTGTGAAATTTGTAGAATTTATAGGAAAAGTTGCTCCAGTAAGGAGTCGTCATGACAAGCAGCTTGTTTCTCATGATCCTAAAAGTAATAACTACAATTATAAGTATACTTTTTCGGTTGAAATTTCCCCCATCTGCCGTGAGGATTTAATCTGTTTGCCTCCCAAAGTTGCGGTTAGTTTGGGAAACCTTGGCCCTCTTGTAATATGTACAAAAGTCACCAATAGCATTGCTTTGCTTGATCCTTTCACGCTGAGGCACTGTTTCTTGGATGCTGATCAATACTGGAGGACATCATTCAAGTCATTACTTACCAGCAGGCAGCTAGTGGAATATATTGTGCTAGATGTGGAGCCTGTCTCTTCTGAAGTTGTTGTTGGTGGTACGAAATATGTTTTAGCAGATGCACAAGTGGCTCGTGTATCAGATTTTGGGAAGAATGACACACTATTTTCGATCAGGACACATCTAGGTCATCTTTTAAATCCTGGAGATCACGCTCTTGGTTATGATTTATATGCAGCCAATAATAATGACATTGAATTGGACAAGTACAGAGGACTCGTGCTCCCTGAAGCCATTTTAGTGAAGAAAAGCTATGAAGAGAAGCGCCTTAGGAAGCGTGGGAAGTCTCGTGCATGGAAGCTTAAATCCCTTGACATGGAAGTTGATGATAAGGGTAAAGCTGACGACGAGAAGATTAACTCTGAGTACGAACAATTCCTGCGCGATCTGGAAGAAAATCCTGATCTGAGGTTCAACATATCGTTGTATCGGAATAGGGAATATCAGCCATCTGAGATGGCTTCAGTGACTGATGGTGAAGATCTACCTTCTGTTCCATTGGAGGAGTTGATGGCTGATCTTGATCTGAGTGAGGAGGAAGATGAGGAGGATAGCATGAGGGAGTGAACAGAAGGTTTTATTTTGATTTGGACTTTTACGAAGTTTTGGGTCCTATGTGTTTATTCAGAGTTGTTTCATTTTTGTTTTAATTTTTGTTTGCTGTTTACGGATAAGACAGTAATTTAATATGAAGGAGAAAGTAACCGCAATCCCTTATTGATTGGGCATTTCTCTTCGATTTTATTTTTGATCTATTTTTTAAAATTAAATGTCATTATTAAATCATATATTTATCTTCTAAGACTAAAATACAAATTAAAATGTTCCAAAATTTATGGCCAGTAGATACGATTCACAATTTGATTAACATAAATATGGATTTAAGCGGTTAGCTTGATCCGTTTTTCAAGACTTTAGAGGACCGGGTTTAGAGAGTTTTGTGTACAAAAATACTGCAATTTTCAAAGCCCAAATGTTTAAAAAAGGTTTCAAATAGATAGCCTGATAGGCTTGGCTTGTATTCCCGATCCTGCCAACAGAAGGAAAGAAAATCAATGTGTAATGTCTATAATTTCCCTTAATTTTAGGCCATATGTAAAAATAACCATACTCTTCCATAAACTTTCAAAAGTAGTCCGTCACTGTTAGCCAGTTAATCACATATATTTTAAATTTTAAGAGAATTTTGCACAACTTAGCTTTTTATATTATAATTTTGGGATAGTAAAACTTTTAGTCTCTAACATCTGTGGCATTATTAATTTGGTTCCTGAAATTTAAATTTTATCAGTCAAAGTTTTAAAGTTTCATAATCATACATAGTTAATCCTTAAGATTTAAAAGGAAAATAACACAACAATCACTAAATATACATGATTATAAAACTTTAGGAACTTAATTAATAAAGGTTAAATTCAGGAATTAAATTAATTGAGATAAATTTGAGAGACGAAACATTTCATTATTTATATAATTTTCACGGAAAAATAAGTTCAACTCAATTAAATATCAGCATATGGTAAATTGAACATGAATTTTAACTTTCAAATTCTCATATCTTCCTAGTTTTTTTTGGGTTAAGTAATAAATTAAATTAGAGTTAAGGGTCATTTTTGCCCCTCAATTTTACTTGAAGGATCATTAGAATCCTAAACTCAACTACAAGTTAATTATGTCCCTCAATGAAAAAAGATTCCCTCATTTGTTACTTAATGTTAAAAACACTTAACGTTCGATAGTCATCAATGTATTTCACTATTTTTAATATTTTTTATTGGGTTAAGAGTCATTTTTACCCTTTAACTTTTATTCTAAGAGTCAATGAGCACTCTCAACTCAAATATTTTACAATAAAAATGTTAAAAAATGTAATATAAAACTTACTAATAGTCAACTAAGGGTAAAAAAATGACAGGGTGATAAGGAAGAAAATCTTTAAAGTTGAGTAACAAAATTGATAATTGAATTTAGGATCTCTAATGAACTTTTGGATAAAATTGATAGGCAAAAATGACATTTAACCTATTAAATTATATGAAAAAAGGTTAGTATAAAAATAAAGTTCCAAACCGTCAAACATTGAGACACACATAAAAGTCTACTTGAAAGTAGACATAGGCATCGAACATAACTCCTGCTTATTAGATGAACTATCTTCAATCTTATCACTTATTGAGTGGTCAGATTTTTTCTCTGAAGTTATAATTTTTTTTGTTGGGATAAACATGGGAAAAAACAGACATTAGACAATATTACGAATGTCTTGAACCAAACTTACATCTAAGCTAGAGGAAGAAGAAAACAGAGGATAAAACCTAACAACATATGACAGAGCCATCTTGGCAAGTATATTAGCAACTTCATTATCATCTATCACAATTCGCTGACTACGTACTGCCCATTCCCAAGTTAGAAGTGCTTGAATTTCAACAATGAAGTTATAGATTTTAAAACAAAGAAAAAAGTCACAGTTGTGATTGTAAGATAAAATGTTTCAGTTATAAAAATAACTATCTTTAATCAAGTAGTAACTATAGGACATTCTCATTTCAATAACATATTTTCTCTTGCAAATATATATTGTGATATAAAAATTGTAATTGAAAGAAAATTTTTGTGAAACATATGTTTTTTATTGAATATTTATTATTTTTCCTTTTTTGGTTGAATGTAAAAATCCAACATTTATTATTTTCAAGGAAGATATTCTTTGATGAATGCATTTATACACGTATAAAAATGGAATTTTTCCTTTTCTTTTCCCTTTTTTCTCTTGTGAAAGGAATCCCTATATTTAATTCATTTAATAGAGAATCCAACATTTTTACTACTGATTACAAATTTAAATGGAAACAAACATGAATCTGAAAAAGCACATTTCATAATTAAACATACAAATTAGCTTTGGATTCACTTATACCATATCCATTACCATTAAATCTACCTATAAATGTTAAATATTTCCTAAAAAAAATCAGCAACAATAATTATTTTTTGATTTATTTATTCAGAAATGCTTATAATATAATTGAATATTCATTGATTAACTGTATCTTAGTTCACTGCAATAATTGCGTCATTAATAGCAATAATTACAAAACAAGAACTAAATGCATATTGAAAACCAGCCATTGTTTGATGTTTTCTATGAGAGTTTAAAATGAAGATTTCTTTTAGAAGGGATAGAAGCAAAACTAAAAAATGACTAAAATGAGGTTTTGGCCACTTCAATTGATGGTATGTATGCAAAAACATGGATTAAAAAAAAATAAGTATCTTTCTCCAAAAAAGTAAAATAAAATTTATTACACATTGTTTTTATGATAAAGTGGGGGTTTAAACATGGAAATAAATGTTTTGCTAAAAAAAAATGGAAATACATGTATTGTTTCTAAATTAGGGTTTTTTTGTTGCAGTATCAATGGTTTGTAGAAGTAAAATTGTCCCAACTAATTGGAATGGAGTCAAATTATATATATATATATATATATATTATATAGTTATATATAGTTTTTAATTTATATATATATATATATATATAGTTTTAGCGGTAGTTTTCTCAATTGCTCAAAATTAAAAACGGTTAAACCACTTGAACTAATTTTTAGAGAACATAAAGAGTTTGAAAACTAATTGAAAGGAAAATCTTTTTTAAAATTACAGCGCACAGATCTTTGATATTTTTGGGTTACGGACATTTGATACATTGATGAAAAGAAAATAGTTCTTTTTAAGTATTACACAAAGCAGTAGACATCTACTCTTCAAAAATCATAAAAATATCATTCAGAAGAAATTTTCCTTCCTATTTATAAAATGTTTTGTAAAATCCTGACGTTAATTACTATTTTTTTAAAATGCCCCTAAAAAAGATGTTTTAAATTAATTAAAAGAGTGTGAGAATGTGAGAGAAGATTATTCAATAAGAATTTTTATGGAAAGATGTGATAATTTTAAAGACATACTTCCTTCAATCCTATTTATAAGATGGATAGATAAAATTATTTTGATGCTATATTTGTAAGTCATATCATTAAATCTTTATCATAAATTTTTTCTTTTACTTGATTTTAGAAAAATATGTCAGAAGTGAGTTATAAATATATAAATTTATCTTATAAAAAAAAATGGAATGAGTATCAAAAATTCATTTTCACATACTCATATATGATAACACAAATCAGCAAATACAAATCTCTCCACTTTATAGACAAAAATGGATTTACGTAAAAAGTTGTGATTTATTATTTAATTATTACGATTCACAAAATAAAAATTATGATTATTTAAATAAAAGTTGTAACTGATCATTTTTAGAGTTTGAACTTCAATAATAAAAAAAAATTTGTGAAAAGTTGTGATTTTTTATTCAATTCTTGCAATTCACAGAATAAAAATTATAATTGCTTGAACAAAAGTTGTGACTGATTATTTTCAGAACTTAAACTTCAATGATAAAAGAAATTTCACATGAGAAGTTATAATTTCTTATTTAATTTTTACAATTCATAAAATCAAAGTTATGAATACTTAAACAAAAGTTATGATTATGACTAGTTACTCTCAAAACTTGTTTATATAAGAGAAATTTTACGTGAACAATTATGTTTTTCTATTTAATTTTTGCAATTCATAGAACAAAAGTTATTATTGTTTCAACAAAAGTTATAATTGAAAAAATAAAACTAAACCCGTTATTTTTATTTTAAACAAGGAATAACCATTTAACCTAATATTATGAATGTTAGGAAGGTATTCAAAAATTTTAGAGAAATTATGACATTTTAAAAAATCTGATTATTATTTATATATTTTAGTAGGAATTTATTTTCATTTTCCCATATTTCAATTACAGGAAGTTTTCTCACCAGAAACCACCTCATCCCAATGAATTTCCCATTCATTCCAACTTTTTAAATATTTGAGAATTAAAGTTCGGATTTTCTGTATCTTGCATTTATGGTAAAATATTTTAACCTCAGAATTTATTGAGAGGCCCTTTCATTTACAGCACACAGAATTCCTCACAAAATGTTGTGCACATCCCCACCAAATTCATCTATATAAACCTCATACTGCTACCAAAACCAAACCACACAACCATTTCAATCTCCTCCTTGTTCCCTCTGGTTTTCTTCTCTGATATCAACACCATGACCAGGAGGAAGGTGCAGCTCGCATTCATTGTCAATGACTCTGCGAGGAAGACAACATACAAGAAGAGGAAGAATGGTATGGTGAAGAAGGCAAGTGAACTGACCACCCTTTGTGGGGTTGAAGCATGTATGATAATTTACAGTCCTTATGAATCTGAGCCTGAGGTTTGGCCTTCCTCCATGGAAGCCCAGAGCACCCTCGTGCGGTTCAGACAGCTTCCGGAGATGGAGCAGTGTAAGAAGATGATGAACCAGATGAGCTTCACCAGGGAAAGGATCCAGAAAGTGAGTGAGCAGGTGAAGAAGATGAGGAAGAACAATAGGGAGAAAGAGCTTGCCCAGATCCTGTATCACTTCATGAGCACTGGGATTTTTCTGCAGAATATGACTGTCAATGATCTCTATGATCTGTCATGGGTGATTGAACTGAACCTGAAGGATATCTGCAGGAGGATGGAGGCACTGGAGATTGAACCTCAGAATGATGAAATCCAAATTCAAATTCAGGGACAAGCACAAGCAGGAGAAGAAGATCGTAACAATGGCAAGGGGATAATGGAGATGAGCATAAGCACATTGCAGAGACAGCAGAATTTTATGGAACTGATGAGCTGTGCTGGGGATGAGACTCTGCCATTTGGAGAAGCCAATCTCTACAATGCTTGGCCTAGCCCCTTTTACTTTTGACAAACATCAAGAGGCCATTTCTAAGTAGACTAGGCTGCAATTAATATGAAGCAGAGTTGATTATGAATAGATACGTAAATTTGGCAAGCCTCGACTTATTTACATGTCTATTCATGATTTATCTAATCTACAAAATTTCTTTTGTAGATTAGATCTATCTCTAAGTTTTCTATTTAATGTTTGTTGTCAGTAATGCTCTCGTCTTTAGATTTCCGCAGCTGAAGTAATAAAGCTTCATGGTCTAGTCTACCTATTTAAGTTTCTGATTTATGTTGTTTCAGAGTCGTTAATCTGCATCGTCAATGGTGCTGGTTAGTTGAAATCAATGGACTCTATTGGCTTAGTGCAAATCTCTCTCTCTCTCTCTCTCTCTCTATATATATATATATATATATGTAAATATCACACCTATCAATTATCATAGATACTACATGGATTTCATTGATATAAATAGGAAAAGCTGGTTCAGATGTACCATGTATGGATATAACGAAAGGGGAATGATGAATAAAAGGAAATCATTTTATTCCAGGCTCGCTTATTGTACAGGAATCAATATAAAAAAGAATTGTCAAGTTTCAACTGAATGAATCAATTTGGAAGCATTGTATATCTGTAGTTTCTACATTGTGTTTTGTCTCTATTGTTTGTACAAAAAAGAATGGAATGAATGAAAATCTGATGAAATGCAAGAATTAGAAGGGCTTCTTAAGGTACTTGAGATCCAAGGATGAATCCACACATTCTGCTTTGCTTCTATAAGCATTCAACAGTTTCAACAATTCAGTGACCTTCTCCTTCATGCTTTCTTCACAGCCCACCTGCAACAAAACCAAGAGCTTCTGAAAAGCTCCAAGTTGAACTGCCTCAACAAGAACCTCTTCATCTTCCTTATCACAGAGCTTCCAAAGAATGGACACTGAAAACTCAGTGGCCAGCGCTGACACTCTTAAGATCTTCTTGATTGCAAGAGGCAAGGTTAGAGAATTAGCCATGGCTGATTCCCTCCCTTCTTTACAATCACAGATACAATCCAACACACCCATAGCTTTCTCACATAGACTTTTGTCTGCATCCACAATGGCCTCCAGCAACAAAGAAACCAAACCCAATTCCACAAATCTCTGTGAGATTCTCTCGTTGTCATCAGATGAGGAAACCAACTGGAAAATCTTTGTCAAGCTTGCTTTTGTTGCATTAGGTCCTATAGGCTCTCTAATCATCTTCACCAAAGCTTCAATTATGCCTTCAGTTTTAGCCAGAGTTCTCACAGGCATTTCCTTGAGCACCATGGCTGCATTTTGCCTCGCTGAAAGGTCGTTCCCATTCAGAAACCAAACCAAGCAATTCAAAGATGCTTCAGACCTCAATTTCGATCTTGCATCCTCTCGTGATGGATTCATCATCCATGGGAGTACCTCCAATATCATCTCTAGAACTTCCTCGTTTTCCTCGATGGAACCACGTGAGAAGGAATCAAAAGCAGAGGCTAACACTGCACAAGCACCGTTTTCCACTATACACCTCTTGTTCCTCTCACTCTCTTTACCCCAATTCTTAATCTTCCCCAGCAATTCTTGGCACCTTTTGATATCCCCATTACGAGCGGCGACGATTATCCTCGAGCAAGTCTCCGAAACCTCGTACGGTGCAACGGGGATCCTCGGAGTGGGGATCCTTTCAATCCCGTGAGACTGGTGTTCGACGCACCAGTCCTGGATCATTCTTCGAATGGCGTGATTTGGGATCATTTGAGTGCTCGAAAGAACCTGCTTGGTCACGGGGCAGGTGTTGTTCCCAGATTCAATCCACCTCTCGATGTTGTCCCTGTCGTAGGTGATTCCGGTGCACAATGTCACCGGATCTTTCATCATTTCTAGGCTCACCGGGCACCGGAAATGCATCGGAATCACAGGTTCCAAGTCAAGCTCACCGCCGGGAAGGCATTTCTCTTTGTGGGCACGTCGGAAAACTTTCCTTAGCGTTCCTGACAAAACCATGCTTGTACTATCTTCAAAAACCGAAACAAATCAGTCCGTATTCGTGAAATTGATTGTTGTACGTTTGTAGGTAAGTTATAATTGTTGAATATTGAAGGTTGCGATTTGAACTGAGCAATGAATCTATGAGATGGGGGTATTTATAGGGACAAGAAGACGCTTGAGTCATACATAATAAGCGGGTCAAAGCGAAGATTGGTTAAGAAAAAGATTAATAAAGAAACATGCATATAATAATATACACAAGGAATGAAGAGAAAGGTTCAAACTTTAATTTGCAGGCAAGGTGGGGAAGGAAGGAGAATGGACGTGTTGACTGTTGACCGTTGAAGGATTCAAGATTTTTCAGAAAAAAGAAGAAATCAGGGTTAGGAACTTAGGATTGGCTCGAGCCGACATGAGGGTGACGAGATTGTTTGCTGAGTGGGACTGAGTCAAGAGACGCGTGTGGTGTGGCAGCGTCGTGTCCGCGTGCGACACCAACTTGTTTTGGACTTTGCATTGTTTAGTGTTTACGGTTAGTATTAGTATATCAGGCTTGCTACAGTATTTTCCGGCCTGAATTAGGAGGTTTGTTAGAGTTAAATTCAATGATCATCAGTGAGCAATGACACTGTAAATTTATACTTATTTAATATATTATTTCAATTAAAATTTTTTAATTAATATTTTTTTATTAAAAAATATAAGATATTTTTTGAGGAGTTAGATGCTAAAAAATGTAAGGCATTTTTAATCTTTTGAGGTGTAATCTTATCTTTTTTTTTAAAGTGTCTTTATCAATGATTGACTTTATATTTATTGCAACGTGTTTAATAAGAGTAAATATAAAAAAATAGGGTTAGTTTAAAAATAGGTAACTACTTTATTAAGATGAGATTTAATTAAAAATGCCTTATATTTTTTAATGGAAAGACTATGTAATAAAAATATTTTTAAAAAATGTATTAATTATGTCTTAAAAGACTTAAAATATTTTATATTTTCAACATGATATTTTAAAAATATATATCTTATAATGCCAAATAAATGAAGCATATCCCTTGAATTTTATATATAAATCATTTCTAATTAAAAAAATAGTTAAATTATTGTTTTTTTTAATTTTCTCTTATTAAATGCATCATGTTTAATAATGCATTCTCCTTCACATGTAACATCTTACTCTGTTCACAAAAAAATTTCAAAGGGTCAAATTCAAAAATAATTACGAATTAATGATCTATCTTTTTACATAAGGTGACTGAACAGATAACTATTTTTTTTTTTAAAAGGTGACTTATATATAGGAAGAGTTGGTGATAAGCCTAAGTTTTTTTAATTGTGCATAGGTATATATACTCTTATTATCAAAGATAATTTTGTCAGAGGTGCAATTAGATACTAACATAAACACATCTTTTAATGAGAATTTAAATGTGAATTCACTATGTTGTGATGATTAGCATATTCAACTAGATCCAACCTTGTTGGGTTAATAATCTTAATTCAATATTTTCTTTTTCCTTTTGTATGGTTTTATTGTGGTCTACTTTTACTTTTATCTTAGTTCATAAGATGCTTTTCAATATGACTCAGTGATACAAAAGATAAGATTTTTTAATAAAATAAGCTTTTATTGATAGTACTTATTACTCTTCCCTTTTTATTAAATTTTCTTTCTTTATTTAATGTTTTACAAATAAAATTATATTAAATTAATGATATTTTTAAAAATTTATATTTGTAAAGTGTATTTAATAAATTTTATTAGCATGCATAATTTTATAAAAAATGTCTTATAAAATAGGATGAAGGGAGTGTATTTTCCTTTTAAACAAAGGAGTTAGATTGAATATCATCTCATCTCACGAACGAAGGCTAAGAATGTGCTAATTAGATCATCAAAGTGAAAAAACCAACTAAAGTTAATGTAAGTATTCAAAACTCTAGTTACTTATGAGTAGTTAGGTATTCAAATCTCAACTCTTATATATATAACAATTTTAATTGTGAGAGCTTTATATATTACATACTCTCAATAATCATAGTAGTTAGCAAAGTTGTTAAACTCATAAGTTTAAGTAAACTTATGATAGAAATGTTAGCTCATATCACGAACTCAGATTGTAAATTCATAAGAGTTTACTTTTATTAACAAATAGCCATTAAAATATGAATGTAATTTGATTTAAATATATTAAAAATATAAATCATTAAAATTAAACATATCTACATTGATAAATTGACATATACAAGACATAAAAATTCTAAAATAGGGAAACTTATTTTTAATATTTTTGTTTTCTTTTTTTTAAATATTAATTTTTGTATTTCAAGTCTTTTTTTTTGAACTAGGTCTTATAACTTTTATGAATTAAATTTTTTATAATATATACTTAACTCGTTAAACTCAAAAAAAAAAATTGACAAACTTAACAAGTTTAGCTAAGCTTGTATCTAGTATGACACTACTACAAAAAGTTAGCGAGGGACAAATCTCTAACTAAATATCATTTTTCCTCACTAAATTTCTTTTTAATGACAGATTTTATCCCTTGCTAAATTTGTAGTGAAAAAATGGCTCGCTAAATTTAGCGAGGGATTGTATGTCCCTCACTAAAATTAGCGAGGGACTGGATCCTTTACTAATTCCTTGCAAATACTATTTAAAATTTGATAACTTTAATGAAGGATTAGTTTCTCACTAAATATGTTTATATTTAAAAATAGTAATGCCACTCGTCATGTGTACGTTAATTTATGACATGTCATTAATAACTTTGTATCTCGTCAACCGCCATGTCACCTACCCATCTCGTGCCCTATCACCCGCTACGTGTGCGACAACTCATAACATGTCATTGTCCATCTTATGCCAGTCACTTGCTCCTTATCATGTCATATATTCATTATATTTATGCCAAAACTAAGATTTAAATCCTTGATCTCATATCTTTCAAGCCTTATACTCTTATTCTTTGTTAGTTGAATTGAAAGGTGTCTGCAGTCATTATATAAAAAATTAAATATATATTATTTAACTACATAAATATATCAAATAATATATTATAAAAATACACATATATATACATATTAAATTTTATTTTCAATTATTAATATGTTAAAAATATTTATATTTTATTAAAATTATTCTTTATAAAATATTTTTCATACAATATTATTTTGTTAATGAAAATCAACTTAAAATAAAGAAAATATTAAATATTAAATAATTTTATTCTGAATATTTTAGTTAATTTTTAAATTAAATTTTTATTTTTGAATGAAAATAATTAAATATATAATTAAAAGTCATTGTCAAAAGTTAATTTTTTTTGGCAATAATTAGCTAGGGATAGAATTTCTTGCTAAATCTCTCGCTAATTATCTTATTTTAGAAAGAGATTGGGAATCCCTCACTATTTTTTCAGCTAATTTTTTTATTTTAAAGAGGGATTGACAATCTCTCACTATATTGTCTTATTTTAAATAGGAATTGACAGTCCCTCGTTATTTTTTTTGTTAATTTTAATCAAGTTATGAAATTAATATTCCTCACTAATTTTCTCATAAATTTGATATTTTAGAGAAAAATAGATGATCCCTCGCTAATTTATATTTTTTAATAGTGTGAATTTATAAATTAATTGACATAATTTTGTAAGTTAGAAATGTAAAAAAGTAAACTCAGAGATAAACTCGTAAGTTTAATCGAGTTTGTATCTAATCTGAGTTTATGAGTGAGTTAACATTATTTTGTAAGTTGGAAATGTAAAAATGTTAAACTCATAGAGTCAATTCAAAAGTTTGACAACTATGATGGCTGGTGATACTATATATTTCAAATATAATCAATACTATATATTTCTTTAAAAAATATTAGTAACATTATTTAACTTAAGATTCCAAAAAGGGATCATGCAGGTCCTATTGGATTTGATACTTTTAAATTAGATCTGGACAAATAAAAGCATATATACATGTATATCCCAAACAAAATATGTACAAAAAAGGGGGGAAAAAAAGACTCCGCAGTAGGCAGGTGAACACATTCTCAACTATTTGGGGAAAAAAAATCCATATACAAAAGTCATGTGTCAAGTAAATAATAAAGCTTCCTTTGTTTTTTGAAGTATATATAATATCTATTATGAATCTAATGTTAGCATTGTAATGAAATGATTATACATGAGTTCTTTTTTTCTTTTTTGTTCGCCGAAATTATACATGAGTTCTCAAAAATGGCACCCAAAAAAAAAAAAAAGATGGCTTAGATGTAAGGAGTAAGAATTCATCAAGTATAATGTAACAGAGTGAGTCAATCAGCTTCAATAATAATAAATACCAACGGTTAGATCTAGTGGAAAGAATTATTTTTTTACAAAAAGACAAATTAATGTTGGAATCTTCATGTAATGTTAGACAATATCTCAAACATGATTGTCCAAGTATACTTGTGAGCAGCCAAAAAAACTACGATAATATACAACCTTATCCCATTAGGTAGGATAACAAGCCAATCACATAACTAAAAAAAAATATAAAAATGCTTATAATTCATACAAGCACAATAACAATTTAGTATGTGGAGCACATTAGGCGCTCATCAGTGGTGGTAAGTAATAGTGCTCATCACCTTTGAACCAATTTGGATCGTCTAGATTAAGATTAAGCTACTTTTTTAATTTTTTTATTTTTTAAATAAAAATTTATAATATTTTAAATAAATATATTTATTATTAAAATGTACTGCCTATATTTAATCATATTAGTCTAAATTTAATATTATTTATTTATAATTTTTATAAATTCATCATATAGATTTAGTGTGTACTGTTCATATTGAAAATTTTTAACTTGTTATACTGTCTATAGATTCAAAATTTTTGACTCGTTATACTGTCGAATTCAAAACAGCTCAAAATAAATTTGTATTGTCAATTTATAAGAATTATAAGAAAATTAATATTAAAATTAGACTAATTTGATTAATATGAATGGTACATGTTAATAATAAATATATTTATTTAAAATTTTATAAATTTTTATTTTAACAAATAAAAAATTAAAAGAGTAATTTAATTTAGATGGTTCAAGTTGATTTAGAGGGAGGTGATGAGCACGCACCTAATGAGCACAGAATGTGCTCCTCTTATTGTGTCAGTAGCAAAGCTTAAACACCTATTTGGAAGACTTACGTTCAACAACTTTTTTTTTCTTACCTTAATTTTTTTTTAACAACTGGATCAAACTTTAATAATATGAAATAATTATCGTAAAACAAAATCTACCATGCAAAAGGGAAGTCCAATTTCTCTTCTTTAGGACACTCCGATATACCCTCTTGCAGCTACCGGAGCAATATAAACTTCTTAGAGATTGTATATTAATGTGATTCCTTGAAATCCCTTTTATCCAATCGTCATGAATTTTGGAAGTCAATAATGAATAATTAATTAATCGTACAAATGTGTTAATTACAACTTATAAATTACATTTTAAGTCAAAACTTATGTACTTAGATTTATATATTAATATATTTTTATTCAATTAATTTAAGATATGTGAATTTTAATGTGTTAACAATATTAATAATTATAATTTGCTATAAAATAAATAATTTTTATTCACATTTAATTTAATTAAAAATAAATACCTCAAATATATAAGATCATGTATATAAATTTTTTTATATTATATATCGTATCTAAAACTTTGGATTTTATAACTTTTGCCGCGTAAAGATTTTTTATAAATTCGATCTATACTGTGAGATTGCTGGTTTAAAAAAAAAAAAAATCTATCCTTTCAGATCAATTTTTATTTTTTGACTGATCAATGTACGTTCAGACTTCTAACCAGGGGGCAAGAATCACGACCTTGCAAAGGGGGACAGGTTTTTTTTAGCAACAAAATCTTTTTCGCATAGATTATCCAAATTAAAACAATAATACTTCTGTTGAATGTTGAATGCTCATTTATTGTCTGAAAATTAGTTCGTTATTTTTCATGCTTAGTCAGGGAACAAAACATATAGATTTGCACATTATTGGATTGGAAAAAGAAATGTCGCGATGAAAATTATAGGAGCAACAATTTGTATATAAGATATATGTTATGTATGATAAAATTGTAAACATAATATATGTTTATTAAATTAAATAAGTACATAAAAAACCAATATTTTAAGACATGACTGGTTGGACCACCACTCAGATATAGAAGTGACTCATTTTGACGGGTTACTTATTTTTGAAATTGATCCATTTTAAACTGGACAGGTTTGACAGAATCGAAAACTTAGAATGATTGAACTTTTTTTTCCTTTTTACCTTTATTTTAGTAATAATTTTTTTTATTTAATTTAAAAATATTAATATCAACTTCCTTTTGAATTGCTGTAGTAAAAGTTTAAGTGGATGATTTTTTTTTGGGGGTAATCTAGATGATTTGTTTATTAACATTGTATGAATTAAACTATAGAGAAAATTGAAAAATTTGCTTTAGGAGGACAAATAAGATAAAAATATCTATCTATTATATATATATATATATATGAAAAAATTAAGAAAATCAAATATATGTTATGCCTTAGCAACTTTGAATGGAGAATGCTATTATTAGTATTTTTAATGTTTTCTCTATATATATGCAAAAAAATATTTTTATTTAATTATTATATTACTAGTTGGACTATCAATCTAATTGGTTAAAACATATATACTAACTGTGATTGTTAACCTTTTCAATTTTTTGTTCATCTAGTTTTTAAAACATTGAAAAAAAAACTGCCTAACCAATTATATATTTGTAGGTAAAATTATACATTTCTTTTTCTAACTTTATATAAAATTTTAATTTAGTCTCTTAACTTTATAAAATATATTTTCAATCATGTAATTCTAACACTATTAAACTCAAATGTTGAATTTTGTATTTTATCATTATTATTTTAAAAAATTTAACTTAATATATTAATGTTTGAAAATATTTTGTTAGTACGTGAGAGTTCAATATTGACATTTTTTGTTAACAAGGAATCTAATGATATTAACACGGAGAACCGGTGTTTCAATTTTCATTAAAAAAAAAAATGTTTACATTTAGTGTTTGATTGTAACTCAACTAAGATTACCTTTACTAATATAATAAATGTGAGCAATAAAATTAAGAAACTAATGCAAAATACTATATGAAGTTAAAAGAGTAAATATGTACGTTTGCCTTTATTTTTTTTTAACAGTCCAATGAACACTCAATTTCAATGGATAGTATAGAATTTTACAACTTAATACTACATATCTTCACTAGCAGAGCCAATAATTTCGGTGGACTAAATTTATTCAAGTTTAAAATACTTAAATATATAAAAAGATCATATAATAAATTCAACCCTAACACTTGGGACTTTTAAATTTGTTTAAGGTAGCACGAATACTCAAATTATTAAATATTATTTTATTTTTGCTTTTTCTTTCTTAGCAAATTTCAAATTTAATCTTAAAAAGTTAAGTTTTTTCAAACAGATTAACAAATTTTATTTTATTAAAAAGGCTGGCTAAAAGCTTGGAGCTAAGACAAAAAACAAAGAAAAACTAGTGTTTGTGGGATAGACCCCACTGTGGTCAAGCAAAAAAGATTGTTCGCAGGCCATGGGAATTTCATTTAGGAAGACCATTCCATTGGCAGAGTTCTGAGCAAGTTGAACCAACTGATCAGCACATGTCATCGCTTCCCTAGGAGCATACTTCAATGTATAATCTGTATGTACAAACAACATTTCTTGCACTTCTAATATTTCCTCAAAAAACATATGAGAATTGCTTACTCCTCTATAAACACAGTTGATTGCATCCATAGAATCTGAATATATCAAAGCCTTTTCAATATTGAGGATTAAACAAAGACGGATCCCATGTTTAATGACTTTCAGTTCAGTTATGATGATTGGGAAGTTCCCCAAATTGCACTGAAAGCCACCTAACCATTCACCTGAAGAACTTCGAGCCAGCCCCCCACATGCTGCATTGTTGTGTTGGCCTCAGGATGCATCTACATCGACTCGCACACTACTTAAAGGTGGTGCACTCCAATGATATTCATGATTTCCCGTTCTGTTGCTGTGAGGTCTTTGAAGAGCTGCCAGATCCCTCTCCTTCATAAGTCTCCTTCTACACACTGGTATTGTTGCTGGAAGTATGTTGGGTGCCTTCAAATATGTCTTTGCATCTGTGCACCCATAGTAGCCAACATATGTTACTAAAGACTTTGATCTAAGGCCAATTCTGGAATACAATGCACCTTTTTTTCATCCTCATTAAAATAAGCCGAAATATTGAAAGAGTAAAAATAAAAGCATATAAATCCTCATGTTTAATTAAAATAGTCAAAACAAATAATAATTAGAACAAAAAAAATTCTTTTAGGAGTGCCGTGCAATTTGAGAGTTTAAGAGAGAGTTTGTTTTTTTTTTTTGGCAAAAGAGTTTGTAAGTGCTAAGCGAAGGCAAATGTTTATTTATTTAATTAATAATGAAATAAAATTTAAATATTCAGTCTAAGTTTATTTGAGTTTAGACTTGCTCAGATTTCTTAATCCTGATGTTAGGAAAATTTCCTAACCTTTCAAGTTCAACCCTGAGATTTTTTTTTTTTTTTTCAGATGAACCGAATTACTGCCTCTAAATTCACCAGCCGGTTGTTACGATGTTATTTGCTAGAAAACGAAGCGTTTAGTGTCTTTGAAAAGTCATTGTACGGGTCAGAAGCAACAGTCAATGAAACAAAAATAAAAAATTTCGAAATTTATTTTATTTTATTTTTAAGAATAGACTTGTGGACTTGTGGTTGGATACCGAAAGAGTAGTTGATTTCTTGATTTTATAATATTTTTACGCTGCCTTGCGTGGAAAAAACGAAAATGCCTTAGCTTGCTACAGACAAGCATCTCTCTCTCTCTCTCTCTCTCTCTCTATGTTGACCTGTTTCTATATGAAAAAAAAAAACAAAAATAAAATAAAATAAAAGATAAAAGGTGTGAATATCTATACAATACATTGATGACTCAAAGTTTCAAGTCTTTAGGTGTATTGGCCAAAAAAAAAAAAAGGTCTTTGGGTGAACGACATCAAAGTCAAATAACTAATGCTTGATTTACTATTCTTGCAACTTTTTTTTTTTCAAAACAATTATTTTGACTTGTAATAGTAGACATATGAGTTTTGGGAAATTCCATGCATGCGTTCAAAATTCAGCTACCATATATTTTACAAGGCACATGGTCGTTGACCCTTAAACTTGGGGTATTGGTTAGTGGAGAATTAATCTTCTTAAATTTGAATCACAATCTTTTTAAAGGTCTATGTATATATATCATTGTTTTAAAAAATTCAGACCAAACTGTCAATAGGAATCATTAATGCTTAATTTGGATAAAAAAAATTATTGAATTGAGTTGGATCGAAGTTAAATTATCATTGAGGTAAGCATCGTAATGATTTTTAAAAAATTGGACAAGTCTAAATATAATATAGAAATGGATAAAAATTGAAAAAATAAAAAATTCATTCATATTAAAAGTCGACTTTATTTTTAAACCTTTCATATGTATATAATATGATTTGAAACTATTTTTTTAAAAAATATTAATAATTATAAATGTAAATATGTATACTTTAAAATTTGTTCTTACCTAATTTAAGCAACATCCATATATATTTGACAAATTTAAAAATTATAATTTATAATATTGTTTATTTATAGTCATATACTCATTTTGTTATTTTATTAACTATACATATAGTGAATTTATTTCTTATCTATGTTTTATATATGTATTTAATATTATTATAAAGTAATTTAATTTTCATTTAGTCATTACATCATTGGGTCAACTACCAATGTAAGGGGTTAAACCTTAAAATTGAGAATGTTGATTTTTTTTTTTTCAATTTAACATCCAGTCCAATTTTTAAAGACACATATATTTGCTTTTTCTTTCTCTTGATTTTTCTTATTTAGATGGATTTTTTTATGTCTCTGTTGGTTCCAAAGCAAGTCGGTTGAGCCAATACCAACTCTTATAATCTTTTATACTCAACACAGTCTCGCATATTTTGGTCAAGGAAATGAAAAAAGAAAAAAAAAAAAGGGCACCAACTCGCATAAGCCTTTATACTTTTCTTTCAAATTGATATAAAATTAAAAAATGACGTTTAAATCCTTGTAATCTGTATTAAAATCCTCAAATATTTAAATCTCATCCAGCTAATAGTTTTGTTCCATTCAGAAGACTCAAACACCAAACATATTTTAAGAAAACAAATAATGTCAAACCACTATTTGAACCAAATTATATTTAATACATCTACTTTGGTTTATTTGATTTTCAATTTTAGTTTAGTCACTTTTTTAATGTAACTTGGTTCGAGTTTTTCAAGTGCAAAATCTAAATAAACCGAACCAAATGCGTGTGCCCGCGCGCACACATTTATGTTTTAACATTTTATATGTGTTATTATAAGAGTTTGATTATTGTAAAAACTAGTTTCTTCAATTATTTTCTTAAAAGAAGTTCGCTTAATTTCTACATAAAAATAGTTCAAAAAAATGCGCACACATAACGTAAAAAATTAACTTCAATTGAATAAAATATAATGAAAGAATTTAATTACTGGCTTACTCTTATGTGGTTTAACTAGTTTCTATGATTTCAAACGTTGTTCCTAATCAATAAAGTTTTAAGAGTTGGAATACTACCTAATATAGTATTAACAGAAATACAACTATTGGTTATTACACCTTTAGTATGTTTTGGTATTTCTCATATTTTTTTCATTGTTTTATATCCTTTAAATTTTGTATGTCTGCAACATTAGTCCTTACTATCATCGACAAAATTAAATCTGTTGATGTGTACGTAATTATGTTTGATTTTGTTGTCGAGTTAGTAAGATTATGATGATTTGGATATTATTTAAGCAAAATGATTATTAATCTTTCTATTTGTTTGTCTTTTTCTACCTTTTAAAGCTTTATCTATTGGGCATTTAAGGATTCTGATTTAATATCTTACTTTTTTTTTGTCTTCTACTCATTTTTTAAATTTTATACAACTCATCATAATTTTAATAAGTTAACGCAAGAAGTAACATAATTTATGCATGTATTAGCCAACATTTGGTCATTTAAATGTATAGGAGCTAACATTGCAGATAGAAGAAATTCAAAGGACTTAAAACAATAAAAAAAATATACGGACTAATACCAAATTAAATGGTGCAATCAATTTTTTTGTCATCAAAGCTCAAATCCCACAAGGGAAGAAAATATGGAGAATGAAAGCTCCTGAAGTATCTCGATCATTTTTATAGAGGGTTATAGAGGAAGTCTTCTCACTAATTGTGCCAGGAAGAGGAGGGGTATAAGCTCGAATGATCATTGCCCTCTGTATAACGAAGCACCTAAGGAAATTATGCATGTGCTTTGGGACTGTGAAGATACAAAATGAATGTGGAAGAAGCTAGTTTCACTTGTACTTTGGCATAGCTTTAGTAACACAGACTTGCAAGGCTAATTGCTAAAGAATTTGTCAAGGAAGGCAAGCAACTTTGTGACTAATTGGGGAGCATTCATGGCAATCTGCTAGCTCTTATGACGATGTCAAAATTCACATATATTTGAACAAAAGTTTGTAAGACACGAGGAGGTTATTTCTCAAGCAATTGTCATGGTTGATTCCACTTATGAAGCGTACAAGAAACTAAATAAACATAATAATGGTTTTGGCTTGTCGTTTGGGAGAGTAGGAGGTTGGAAGGCACCGAAGGTTAGGTGGGTAAAATTAAATGTCGATAGTGCTTTTTCCACAATGACAAATTTATCATCTTGTGGGGCGCTTCTTCACAACGCACAAGGCAAATTCATGCAAGACTTTGCCATACATCTAGAGAGTGTGGATTGTCTGATCTCTAAGTTATAAGCTTGCTTGGTCAGTCTTAAAATGTCTTGGAATGCTGGTTTGAGGACCATTGTGCTAGAGACAGACTCTACGGATGCCTTAGATCTTCTGTACAATGAGCTAAGCGTTGAGCACTAGGATTATGATCTTGTCAAAGAGATCCATAGCCTTTTGAGAAGAGAATGGGAGGTTATGTTGCAATATATAAGCCGTGAGAACAACGTGGCAGCTAATTATCTAGCAAAATAGGGACTTGCCGCTATGCCTGGGATGCATCTACTCGTTCGTTCATCTGAGGAGCTGAATAAAATTATTGCTTTGGATTGGCTTGATAAGGCTTGTAATCTGATTCTGTAGGTAGCTTCCTACCTGCCTTATTATCAAAAAAAATATGTGCTAAAAGTGTAGGGATCAATAATTATATTTTTCCTAAATAATTACAAAAACCCATTTTTATTAATAAAAAAAATGAGTGGCCTAATTGGCCCGAAACTTTAATTAACTGAGCCAAACAAACCAAAATATTTCAATTCAATTTAGTTTAAAAAAAATTAAAATTTTGTTTTCAGTTTTGCAATCAAACCGAAACTAAATTAATCCACTGTTCACCCATTATTTTGACCAAAAAATCCTCAAACTGCTGCATCTACATGCTTAAGTGATCAGCTATTGTTTTATTTTATTTTTTTGGTAAAAAAAATCAGCTAATGTTACTATTGTCATTATTAGTATCCTTGCATTTGATCCAGAAACCATAAGTTGATCACTAGAGAGTTTTTATCAATTTTTTAATTGTGCATTGGTGTCATTTTATTAGAAGTAATATTATTCAAAGTATGATAACATATTAAATATAGGCATTTCTCATCTCACAGCAAACATTTAAATTTTAACTTGTCATATTGTAAGAGACTAATATTTTTTATTAGATTTAGCTCTCACTAGTTGAGTTTTTATCAATTTTTTTCGTCCATTCAATGACATTCCTCATTAACCCAATCGCCCGGCTATTGTTGGAAGGGCCATCCCAAGAAACCATGATATTGTTAGGGAAAATCTTTGATACAAATAAAAGTAATGTTAAAAAAGAAATAAAAAATAAATTACCTTATTTACTTTTCAGGAAAAAAAATTTCCGCTATTAAACATTACTTCATGTTACTTGTAATTATAAAAGGGAGGGGATGGGGTTCCCCAGTTGGGGGAAAAATGTTTCTTTGATCTTATCCAAAGTTGATCCTAGTAATGTGTTACTTTGTAGTATTAAGATTTAGATTTTTTTTTTAGATAGTGAATGAGTCAGATTTTAGGTTAGGATTTATGTTCCTTTTATAACTAAACATTTGTTTTGGGTTTCCAATTTTTTTGACGAGTTTATCCTTCTTAATTACACGAATATCCATCATGTCTTTTAGGCATAAGAGGATATCGGACACATAAGGTTGGGGAAATAGCACTGAAGGATCGCTGAGGAAAATTAATATCAGTTAAGAATTAATTGACTTTAAAATTGTATTGTATTCCTTGATTCTTGACTGATATTAATTTTTAAAGTTAAAAGTTCAAACTGTCCCTCTAGTTAAAAAAATAAACAAGAAAGAAACCCTCACTGTCACCTGTGCCAACCGTCAGACCATCGTTGACAGCGAGGTCATCCACAAGGTACATCTCGCGCCTATGGGCTACTATAACTATCCAAGAAGACACTTGAAACTAGAAGCATAATTGACGGGGTTGCCGGCAGTTGATTATCAGAGCTTCGGTGTTGGAAACATTTTTATTTAAGAAATAATTAGTTTAGGTGGCTAATAGGCCACCAAGCTTTTTAATTATATATAGTAAAAAAAATTATAAACAGTAAATGAAGCTTCTAACTAGTTCCATGTCATAACATAATGGTGTGTTGTTAATTTCTAAACGAAACTTATTATTCTATAAATGTTACTTGTTAATCTGACATGGACAATTACAAATGAAAGATTTAAAACTTCATGCATTTTACGTATTAAAAGTCAAAATATATTGTTATTAATCACGAATAGGTTATTGTCAAAACCTGAATGGATACTTGTTAATGAATGACTACAATTAAGCACATCCTATCAATTTTTCTAACTTGTTAAAACTAAAATAGATTGTTGTTAATTACCAATGAATTATTGTGAAAATCTAAATGTACATTTGTTAATGAAGGATTAACACATATAATTAAATCTATCTTATGAGTTTTCTTAACTTATTAAAGATCAAAAGAACTATTGTTAATCTAAAATGAATTATTGTCAAAATTCGAATAAATACTTGTAGCTGATGATTAAAAGCATATGTCTAATGTACTATTGTTTTTCTAGCTTGTTAAATTCTAAATGAACTATTATTAATTTAAAATAAATTATTGTTAAAACCTGAATGGATACTTATTAATAAAAGATTAACACATACAATTATGCTCATCCTATATGCTTTTTTACCTTGTTAAAACTAGAATGGACTACTATTAATTTAGAATAGCTTGTTTTTATACACTTGTTCTATTAGATTTGTGTTTTTTATACCCCGCTGACAGCAAGGGCTCAAGCGACCTCACTTGAGGTCGTAGGGGCAATGGTCCTACGATTAGAGCCAACGACAGGGGGTTTCTTTCTTTGTTTTTTGTTTTTTAATTATAAGGGCAATTTGGACTTTTGATTTTAGAAATTAATATCAATCCAAGACTAAGGGACTATAATGTAATTTTGAAGTCAATTGATCCTTAACCAATATTAATTTACTAGTGAGGTCTTTAGTTGTTATTTTTCTTATGAAGTTCTCATAACATTTTCTTACAAATCAAGAAATATAAAAAAAATATTTCTTAAAAGAATTATAAAAATATTCATATTGAACCCAAGAAAATTAGATCGATAATTTTCAATGTTTTTAGAACCGGACCGGATATTGAATCAAAAAAGTCAGCGGTTCACAGTTCGCATGATTCAACCGGGTTGGACCAATGGTCCAATCGGTGACGTAATAATTAAATTTAAAAAATTATATATGTATATAATAATCTAAATATAAGAAATATATATATGAAATTGCTATTTAACTTAAAAAAATCAAATATTTTAAATTTATCATGACTTAACAAGTCACATGATACAACATAATATCAAATGAGTAAAAAATTAGTCATTTTTTTAAAAAAAATTGATAAAAATAAAAAAAATTTGAACAGTCCGGTTTTTGAAAACCAAATCTGGTTCCCGGTTTGATTTCTGTTCCCGATCCGACCATCAGTTTAAAATGACTCAATCCCTAAAATGGCTTTTTCCTCTGAATCAGACCGGTCGACGATCAGATCGGTCTGTCCGTCTGGTCTGGTTTAATTTTAAAAACATTGATAAGTTCTTTCTGCAATTGCGTGTTTAAAAGTTTAAAAAAAAAATATTTAGCTTTTTTTAAAAAAAATGTCATATCAAATAAGTTATGTGACACGTTGCATGGAAGCCAGTTGTAAAAATCAACAACAATACGTCGTTTCGTTGGGACAACCAATAATGAAAACAAAAAAAGGACAGAACAAATTCAAGTTGCATGTGGCAGTAGATTACGGTGTAGCCTTTTGTGGCAACAAGTTGGAAGCAACAAAACATATTCTATTCCATCGTTACTCCTCTCCTATTTTTGTCGTTTTCACAATTTCACTGTCATATTCCTCCAAAACGACATCTCCTTGCCACGCGCCTGAATCCCCTGGTCCTCTCAAATTGACCCTCCCTCTCCCACCTGCCAGCTGTATCGTTCATCCCAAACCCAAGTTTAAAATATTCATTCATAATTTTAAATTTGCTCATGCATACAACATCCAGAATCTGCTACGCGCTGAGTTGAAAGTAAAGTTTTAGAATAATCTGAACCGATCTTTTCAAGTGGCAAACCATTGAAATTTTTCATTGTTTGCCCTACGTCAAGATCTCAAGTTTTTTTCAAGTGGTGGGCTCCTATATATTATTGCATCTTCAAGACTCAAACTTAAAAGTATTGATTAAATTAAAATAATTTTTTATTAGTTTTATTTTTTACCTTCAACCCTTTCGATAGACATAATTTTAAAATTTTCACATAGGGTAAAAAAATTTCATTTTAAGAAAATTCTAAACTCACGTCGAAATAAAAATAACTCTTTCAATATAGTTGCTTTTTCTCCCCTCAATCAAGTGTTCTGGCCAAAAAAACAAAATCTTCAACTGAGTGCAAGAGATACTCAATCTTTTACTTGCAACTTAAGTATATTGGTTAACATGTAATAATTGGAATATCTTCAATTAGATTTTTTTTATACCCTATTAGTACCCGCCATATAATAATTAGAAGTGCTTTCGTATTCAGACTTTGCGTAATTCTTGATAACGGAGTATTTTATGATTTTTTACTTAATTATTAATAAGGTAATTATTAGCACTTTCAACTATCTAAATTATATATATGGCCGAGAAAAAATATTTAGAAGCATTTTCATAATGCCACCTGCAGAAATAACAAGTACAAATCATGGCCGTCACAAAATATTCCCTCTTTTGAAAATATATAATGTATAAATTGAATGTTAAAAATATAAAACACTTTTACGTTTTTATTGTTTTAATTTATAATTATTTTTTTCAAAAATATTTGTAATAAATAAATTATTTTTTTGTTTTTTTAATTGAAACCCAATGAAATAAAATAAATAAAAAAAAAAGTTCAGTTAAAAAGACAATTAACAAATTTATTAAAATAAAATTTAATTAAAAATATTTTATATTTTTTAATAGAGAAAGTATGTGTGTGCATGTATATCATAGTTCAATATTATAATTTGTTGCATCTTATTTTAAGTATATTCACTTAATTAAGATACAAACATTATTAACTTATGAGGTTTTTTCCGCCGATTTAAATTATTAATGAAGATTAAAAAAGTGCAATTGGAAAGGTCCAGCGCAGAAGTCAAATTACGATTCCTGATATACAATTCAATACAGCAATACAGACAGTAAAACATGACCAAGAGGCTACAAAACTCACTAGACATGTGCCCAAGAAAATGCAAGATTACTCTCAGAAAGAGAGTGCCACAACACATGAAAAAGCCCGCAAGATCCAAATGACAAAACCTGCAATGTACTAATTCTCAAGTTCTTGAAACAAGTTTTTTCGATAGAATTATAACACGTCATCAAGAAACTTGGTTGGAGAACAGATCCACATGTTATATTTTCATCGAAGAACCTCATAACTGGAAGGATTTTTTTTAACCTTAGCTTTTGTCTGAAGCAAAGAGGATGAAGATACAGAAACAATACTACTTGAGTCACAATTTACAAACCAGCCTGATTCATCACCTCCCATCGTTTGACGTGAAAGACTCGGCAAAACCATACGGGCGTGTTGGTATGCTCGTCTGCGTGCTGTCCAAGCTTGGAGGGAGTGAGGAGGAAGATGAGTCCACAGGGCCTACTCCTCCACCTTCATAAGCCTGCCATTTCTTGAGTGCTTGAGGCAAAGACATGTCAAGATCGATTCCGTAGATATCTTCGGCGCTCTGATCAGATGGCTTCCAGAGTTCTGCCAGAGAGGAAAGCACATTCACGGCATGACCCATGTCTGGCCTTTGATATGGCTCTCGCGCGCAGCAGTGGCCTGCTAGTTCTGCCACTATGCGAATGCTAGAAAGAGTTTCCTCATTGCGATCTATCGTAGGATCGATAGCCTTGCTGAATGATTCTTCATTTATGTACATTCTGCGGAACCATGTTACAAGGTGCATGCTGTCCTCAGGTTGGGTTTCATCAAGTGCTTTCCGTCCAGTTATGATTTCCATCAATATCACCCCGAAACTGTATACATCTACTTTAGTTGTCACACGGCCGGTAACTGCAATCACATGACCATAAACACGTTAGGATTAACATTTAATGAAGATGAACTCAAACTGGAAGTTTGATATGAACAAAACACAAATACAACCCATAATCACTCCCCGTCAAAACAAATGGGAAAAAGTTGTTCGTGTCAAGGACTTGCTCTATTCAAACCATGAGTCCATAATTGTTAATTCTAGTGCTATGTTAACTAATGGTTCAACTCAAAATCCTAAACTTCTAAGTGAAAGCCGATGAATGGCTCTGTCATAATCTCTATAAACTTTGAAGAGTTCATTACCAGGTTCTCAATAGAATTGACATGTGAAAGAAAATATTTCAAGGACTAAAAAATTGTAATATGGCTGTATGTTAAAATTTTATTGAAGAACTTGATAACAAGGTATCTAAACAGCTTTGTGTTTAATCTTCCACACAACTCACTTGAGTACGGATGGTTTAAAGCCTGCTCAACCAACCATGACTGCTTTAAAAGTGAGATTTATTCAAGTGAGTCAGTGACCATTTTCATGAATTGAACATGCATAGCATAAACATAGATTCTCTAGGCTGCAATGGTGACTTTCTAGAAATAACATGAGTTTATGATGGAATATTTTAAATATCTTTTACTTTTCAAAACAACAAATGCAGCAAGAAATGGCCAACTGAAAGTAACTTCTAGTCTTTTACATCAACCTCTCAATCAGTTAATTGGTCTAATCTTGACTTGGCACAGATTAGTTGCGCAAGTAAATATCTATATAGAGAAAGTGTTTATCTTTCTAAGGTGACATGGATGTTCAGATGATTTTTGACCCATTCTGGATGCAACCATTTCCCACTAGGTTTTATGATATCCAGTAAGTAAATCTAAAAGATACCTGCATATTCTGGTGCCAAGTATCCGAATGTTCCAGCAATTCGTGTTTCTATAGAGGCTTTTCCTTCAGGAGCAAGACGGACAAGACCAAAATCTGCAACCTTTGCTCTCATATCATCTCCCAGAAGAATGTTTGAGGGCTTTAGATCTCTATGTATAAAGCTTTGATGGGCTAAGCCATGAAGGTACTCAACACCCCTAGCCACATCTAAAGCAATGGTCAACCTCCTGTTCCAGTCTAAGGGTTGTAGTCCTTCTTCTGGCCAGTTGAATAGATGCCTACTTAGTGTACCCTGAGGCATGTATTCATATACCAAAAGCTTTTCATTTCCATCCAAGCAGTAGCCGAGAAGTGCAACAAGATGCCGATGGCGAACTTTTGTCAAAACAGCGATTTCAGATTTAAATTCTGATGCACCCTTTCCAGTTATTGCTCCAGACTCCATTCTTTTCACTGCAATTTTGGTACCATCATGAAGTTCACCTTTGTAAACTGTTCCAAAACCCCCTTGTCCCAATATATTCTCTTCACTGAAATTGTCAGTCACATTCCGAAGGACTTGTATGGAAATGACCATGTTTCCAGCTTCAACCATTTGGATGTCTCCTCCTGTCTCACTGCCAGGTACCGTTTGAGTTTCACTAGCTGTGCCGACACTGACACTTGAGCCAGCGACTGTTATTTTCAAACTTTCATTATCTGATCCAGAATGACGAGGGTGGATTACCAGAGCATTTGGGCTCTGTACCCTGCTTAACTGCTTTTGCTTCATTCTATACAAGCAGAAAACTATGGCACCAATCATCGAAACCAAAAATACACCTCCAACTACAGCAATTACGATCACTACAACATGAGAAGATTTTTTGCCACCATTTGCAGAAATCCCACCATTTTCTCCTGTTGTACCTTGACCTGCTGGGTTTGGAGATGCTGTACCTGGAGGAGTTGAACTGCTTCTATCCTTGCCAATGTCCTTGTTACCATTCGTGTTAACAATTACGTTACTCCTAAAAGCAGGGACTTTTCCATAAAGCTGATTATTTGCAAGATTTAGTTCAGCAAGCACCGTAAGTGTAGTGAGCTCTCCTGGAATCGTACCAGTGAGATTGTTATCGGCAAGGATAATTCTTTGCAATGACTTGATTGAGGCAAACTCTGGGGATATGGTACCAGATAGACCCATCTTCTGAAAATTAACAACAGTAATGTTCCCATTACTACAGGTGATCCCAAGCCAATCAGCACATGGATCATTGCCCTTCCATTCCTCAGCAAACCTTTGAGGATATCCCATAAGTTTAACAATGGAAAGCAAAGTATTCACCCGAGGATCACAATCCCCAGGACTTGGCAAGCAAAAGTCATTCGAATCCTCACTCATATCCACTTCAACCCCTGTATTGAACGCTGGCACAGGCCCTTGAAGTAAGTTATTAGTCAAATTTACAACTTTTAGGGACTTAAGACTCATCAATGACAAAGGAACAGGACCGGTAAACGAATTATCCCTTAAACTCAGGGTCTCCAAATTCTTCAAGCCTGAAAAATCTGGTAATGGACCCGAAAACGCATTTGAATGCAACCAAACCTCCCTCAAGGAAGTCATATCCTGCATAAAATCTATGGTTCCATTAAGTTTACCTGTCTGCCCATTAACCCACAAAGTCTCAATCGGCAAACCAGAAAAGCTAGCGGGAAACCCACCCTCGAGGTCATTAAAGGACAAATGCAAAAGGGTCAAACCAGGAAACACAGTTGCATTAAGAAAATCTGGTATTTTGCCTGTGATATTAGCCGAGTTGGCCGAGAAGTTCTGAAGGGACGAAGCGTCTCGAAGACTTAGAGGTATCTCCCATTCCTCAAATGGGTTGTTGTCGATCTCCACGGACTGAAGCTGAGACATGTCAGTGAAAAAATCGCTAGGGATCGAGCTAAATTGGTTGTTACTGAGAAGAAGCACTTGCAAAGAACCCAACCCCTTTAAGCTAGGAAGAGGACCCGAAATCTTGTTATATTGAAGCTCCAAGCGCTGTAACTCGGTGAGATTTCCAAGACTCGGGGGAAGAGTACCTTGAAGACCTAGACGTCCAATTTGGATCCGCGTGACCCGATTTGCATCGCAACCAACATGATCCCACTTGCAGGGATTCGGATTAGACCATCCGATAGAGTCAGGGGCGTTGAGGCTCTTCTTGAGAGCTTCCATTGCAGGACCATCTGGGCTAGGGTTTGCTTGAGACTCAACGAAGACGAAGACTGAGAATAACCCAGAAAGGAATAATAGTAAAGGCTCGAACTTTATGCACGTTTTTTTCCTCATATTCGCTCTCCTGAGGAACAACGAGAGAAAGCGAAGGAAATGACGAGAGAGAAGAAGCAGCAGAAGCGGAAGAACAAAGAGAGGAGTAAATGGCGGCAAAGGGTATAGCTGGATACCAGAGCACGGAGTGATGAGAAAGCAGAGAAAGCAGAAGAAGGAACAGGAATGCACATGGAGGTGGGGCCCGCATATCCGGAACCTCGGGCTGTCATGACATTGCTGAGATGCTGGAAATTGAGATAGAAGGAGGAGTGGGTGTGCTTTTGGTCTGTGGGGGCCACGGGGCCACGGTCCTTCTCATTTGATCTTTGGAAAAATATTAAGAAAAATACACTTGTAAGTCTTACACTTTCATTTAATTTTAAATTGAGTCTTTATAATTTATTTTATTGAAACTAAATTTTTATAATTTCATCTATCATACATGTTGGCTCCTGAAGATTGAAATTAATAATAATTATTAAATTTTATAAAATAAAAATATGCTTAAAATTTGCAGAAAATTTAATTTATTATTTTTGATTAAAACTAGAAAAAAATTATTTAATCCACAGTTTATATTTTTATTTTAATTTTATGAAAACTGTACATGTAAAAAAATATTTAAAAGACAATTTAATTATATAAATTTTAATTTATAAAAATTATGTTATTGATTTTAAAGTCATATAATCATTTAATAAAGTTATAAAAGTTCTTAATTTTGCATTTTGAAGGAGAACTGAAAGGATTTTAACTTTTAGGAATTAAAAAATTTAATTAGTTAAATTATAAGGAGTTAATTAAATGAAAATAAACTGTAGGAATTTAATTTAAAATTGAGTATAACTATAAGGATCTGTAGATATGTTTTCTTAAAATGTTACTTCATGCAAGCAATTTAATATTAAAAAATTAAAATATTTTGAAAAATTACTTAAAAATAAAGAAACTAATTTAAAAAAATTAGATAAAAAATTATAATATTTCTTCTCTTCTTTTAGAAAAAGAATTTATCAACTAGTAAATAATTTCTTGTTAACTACAAATGAATATTTATTAATTAATAAATTATTATTGGTTGAAACATAATCTACAATTATCCCTTAAATTATCCCTTCTCACAATCAAATTCTTTCAAATTTTTGAGTTTGTTGATTAGCAAATGACTTTTTATTAAATGTAAAAAAATACTTGTTAATTAATAAATTGTTATTTGCTAAAACATGATCTACACTTGTTCCTTTTCATGATTAAGTTTTTTTACATAATCGAACTTATCAATTAGCAAATAATTTCTTACTAAATATAAATATAAATAGGTACTTGCTAATTAAAAAAATATTTACCTATTGAAATATAATCTACAATTATCTCTTTCCACAATCAAATTCTTTTATATTATTGAAATATGCAAATGGTCCTTATTAACTTAGGAATAACTATTTCTCAATTAAAAAGAAAGAAAGGTAAGGGTATCATAATTTTTTCATCTAAAAATTATTTTTAAATTATTCTATTGATCCTCCAATAATATTTCAAAATTTTTTAATTTTTTATTGACATTAAATAAATGATCCTTCAGTAATATTTTTCCATTATCATTTGAATATGTGGAACTTTGCTGATCATTTATTTGCCATGTTGACATTTAGTGAGATCAATCTAATCCTTCTTGCTTGAGCTGGAAAGGGACACCCCTAATAATGCGCCCAAGCACAAAGATGCTCTGCCCATATCCCCAGGAATGAAATTTGGGAGATTCCCCCCCCCCCCCCCCCTCTTTTTTTCTTGTGAGGCCGGGCGCAAGTATGAAGAGAATATTTACGAGAAAAGAATCAGAAAATTATTTCGAAATGACATAAAAATTGATTTTTGATTTTAGTTTCATATTTTGAAATTTAGTGTTATTTATATTATTTCATACAAGAAATTAATTTTCAGTTTATTTTTATATTTTAAAAAATTACTAATTAAGTCTACAGTTTAAATAACTTTCAATATAATTTAATAGCCTTTTTTTATTACTATAAATTATATGTGTTTATAATCTTTTTCATCAAAGGATAAAATCAAAATCCATGCAATGCCACAGTTACATAAAAAAACAAAATTTAAAAGTAAATTAGAAAAATAAGCAATTGACAGAATGCCAAGTGTTAATCATAGTCCGAAAAATACTGGGGCTGACTGAGGAGAACCTATCTAACTGGCAACCAAGACCTGTGTAGAGTGACTCCAATAGTTGTCTTGTAGCTGGAAGAACATCAAGTTAAAGCAAGCAATGAAAATGGAGTGTAGCAAGAACTTCTCATCTATTGCCAAGCTGTAAATCCAGTAGAGCACAAAGCGAAGGCATTCATTTGCAAAGAAAGATGACTCTGTGATTCCTTAACCTGCCGAGTTTGACTCTCCACAACTCTCCTCCATTCAAATAAGTTGCTATATTAATCTTATAAAAGGAATTATATTTATTATTTCTGCATGCAAGAAATCATCTTGGGAAATGAAAGATCTGCTCAAGGAGTTTGGGAAGTGAAAGATTTGCTCAAGAAATTTGGGATGTTAAGATGCTTGTAAGGTTTCACTATAAGCAAAATGACTTTTTCACATTTCTTGTGACAAATGTGCTTTAGATAGAAATGGAGGTGACCAACTTCTTATATTGCTTTTGTTGGACAAATTCTTGTGCTATTGTAAATGATGTAATTCCTTTTTTGCCGTAGAATTGACTTGGTAAGTTCATCATCCAGTTTTCTTTACATAAGATGTTTGGGAAATTAACAAAAGACCATTTTAGGTTTTAATTGACTGCAAATGAATTTGATCTAACTGTAAGACAACTATATCATACTGCCCTTGAGAACAGATGAATGGCAAACTGGAGGAAGAATAGAAGAATAATAGAATAATACTCCCTCTAGTCCAATTTATATAGTAGAGAGAAAAGATTTTTTTGTCTTATTTAGAAGTTACATTAATAAATTTTTATTATAAATTTTCTCTTTTACCCTCTAACATATTTTATTATTTACATATATTTTATAATGCTTTTCTTGCATTATTGCATCCTTGGGAATTCAATTCTTGTATATTTAGGCATTTGGAGGTCTTTGAAATCAATTAAGGTTTATTCATAACTTAAGGATATTTTGGTCATATTGATGATTTTTGGAATATTAGTTTAGTTTGTGTCTTTTGTTTGTCTAAGATTAATGGAACGAGATTGAGATTCAAATTCATTTTAGATTATAAAAAAACATTAAAAGAAATAAGTCATAGGATGTTTCAAGACAAAAACATTGATACTAAATTGTCATGTTTTATAATCTAAAACTTTAGAAATGACATTATATCTTACAATTAGCTTTAAATTTTAATTTAAAATTTTGTACACATGTTTTGATCATTCTTATGTTTACAATTGCAAATGCAAATAAGAATTTGAATCAAGATTAAATGGTCAAAAGATTGGATTACAAGATAAAGTATAAAGTCAAAAGATCTTAAAGTGACACATGTGCAAGAGTTAAATTAAAAAGCTTCTCATGACTCTACACATGAACGATTTCGATCAAGCAACCCTTAATCACCTTTTTATCATCTTTTTAGAAGTGTGGATCATTCCACAAGAGCTATATGTGTATCCAAGTTAACCTAACTTGAATGGTGGTCACATTCATTTTTGAACCTCCTAATTAAGCTTGTTAAGTAGTTTTAGATATTTTATGGCATTGATCACTTGAAATCCATCCTATTTTACTCTTTTTACACCATCACAAGCTGAATATAAGATTTTGGGTTGTGCACGCACTCATTCATTCATTTTTACATATTATATTCTAAACCTATTCTCTTTCACTTTTTTGAATTTTTTACCACCATTTCATCCAAATTTTCTGTCATTTTCCTTCATTTTTTCACTTTTTCCATTCCTTCATCTCAAGCAAGTATTAAAGCAATGTAAATCATCTCAAGGAGGATTCAAGCTTGAATTCAATAAGAATTCACCATGAGAGGCTAGATTCTTAAAGTTTTCTAAGAAAGATGAAGCCATATATTGAGTTCTCCTAAACCTTTTCTCTTACATTCAATTGCTTTGGATTCTTTTCTTCTCCTTCTTTAATTCTGTAACTCATGCTCTTGATGATTGATTCTAGGTTTTAGATTAATAATTATGGCTAAAATTCTTGTTCTAAAGAGGAGAAGATGTACATTTGATTTTTAAACTAGTTATACATTTTAAGTATTTATGTTTATGCCTCAAAGTTTTGATGAATAAATACATATTTTTATTTCAATATCTTGTTGTCTGCACTCATATTAGCTATTGTTTAGGTCTTAAACTCTAATTAATATCATAATCTTGATTAATTTAAGGTATTAAATATGATCAAGGTAAGAGCTATAACTAGTTTCAAGGATTGAATCATATATTGGTATATCTAACTTAGGTGTTTTGTGCATTGGATTCTAAATAGTTATTAGGTTCTAATCACTATCACCTAGTCTTGATAGTCATTAAGATACCTTTACACATCAATTGAAGAAGGTAATTGAATCTAAAACTAGGTGAGGAAAAACAAGGATTGGAGTGGTGAAATCTAAGCTTGAGAAGCTATTTTGATACTTGGTTAATTTCTACATGTTTTTTTCTTTATTTGTCACATTAAAATCAAATATAAACATCTAAATTCTCTTTTAAACTCTTCAATTCAATTCTTGAATTTTAATTTTTCATGGTTATTGGCTTGATTTGATTGCAAAATGATTTCTCTTTGAGGATAGAATGACAAAGGGTGCTCACACTATTATATCTTAGTTTCTTTAAAAAGTTTGATATGATTAAGGGCTTTTCATTAAATGTTGTGAGAGAAAATGTGTTGTTAAAATATATATATTTAATAGGAGTAAAGCTAAAATTTTATTAAATTTTTAGATAAAATTAATGAGTTATAATGCTTTTTTAATTCTGATAAAATATATTAAAAATGATTTATAAATGTAATCAAATAAATATATAGAAACAATGACAAGATTTAACTAAATACTGTTAAAATTTTTATTTGTATTCAAGTGACGTTAAAGTTTCAATAATAGATATTGAATTAAAAAATATTTTATTTTGTAAAATATAAACTTTATTACTGTTTGTTGTACAGTAAAAAAATGACATTGAAGTGTCATGGTGGCTGTTATTTTTATTTAAAAGTCTTTTATACATCTGTTTTAAATTTTGTAGATGTTTTAAATTTAAAAATAAGTAGTCATTACTTAAACTTTTTTGAAGGCTTATGTGTGTGTATTAGTATGGCATTACTATAACAAATATACATTAGTGTTATGTAACATAATGTACTAATCATAAACTTTTTTTTGGATAAATATATTAATCATAAATAACAAGTGTCGGTCCTGGTGAAAAAGGAATGACCACTTAACCATAAAATTTCAAGTTTGAACATGTGTGAGTGTAAAAAATGTAGTTGGAAGAATTATTTTAATTGAGCTTGATAATGTTTAAATTTCTAATGCATATATAGCCATGAAAAAATTATCTGTTAATCATATAATGCACAATATTTAAATGCGAAAACAATATTTTGAGAAAGAAAATAAACAAAAGGTCGTGAGGTGCATACCCAGGTAATGAGGTAAATAGTAAATTTAAAGTGGTTTGTTTGGGGAGGGGGGAATTTGTAAGAACTTCCAAGGTAGGTGTACTTAGAAAAACGGATCAAGGTTTTTTAAATAAATTAAATGTACATGTGTTTAAATTTTTTTATTTTAATAGTTTAAAAAATTTCAAATGAAAAATATAAATGAATTGAGATTTAAAATAAAAATGAAAATTTAAAAATGACAAACTTTATTTCTCTTTTTAACCTACAAGGGACAAAAAAAGATACACGAATAGCAATATATTCATAACAAAAATGTGAAGAGAATAAAATATTTAAAATAATTAGAATATGAAATAATTAAAATATAGAGAGAATTTCAAATTATAAAAAAATTATAATTTAAAATGAATTTGAATTTAAATTAAAAAATTATTGAGTATTCAAATAGAAGATTTGGTTCAAATTCTAATCCTAATACTAATCTTTTTAATCCAAACACACCATTAGATTAAGTGAATTAAGATTACAACTTTAATTCAGTTGAATTACCTTAATTCTTTTTTCCAATTACCCGTACCTCATGGTGCCTTTTTTTTTCCCACTTTTCCCTAAGAAAAATTTATGAGTCCATAAATTATCTCAAGCGACTCCATCAATGGGCTGATGGACTAGATGAGCATCATCACGCACGGTTCAAATGTTTCGTCATCCATTCTCGGGGATGAAATTTGACCTCTTCACATTCAATACTCACCACTTTCATGAACGCCACATGCTAACTATGATATTAATAACATTTGCATTTCAAATTTCTTCTTTTAAATCACATTGTAAATTACTTTTTAAAAATACTTTTTAATTTAAAATATAAAATATTAGATAAATTTTATATTTCTTATCATTTATACTCTTACTTTTTTTATTCCTTATATTTAATTGCTCCATATTTAAAGATTATGCAGATGTTATTAGAAAAATTCAAGAACATAAATGTAAAGATGTGAACATTTTTATAAACATAAGGTTTAAACTAATATTTTTTATAAAACATGAAAGAGTTACCAATGACATATATTGTGATTTGAAGAGATTATATCTCAACAATCTGGATTTAAAAATTTTAAACTATATTTCCTCCGTTCAAGAATGCAAGGCCTTGTTAATCGAATCTCACCCTTTAATAAAGCAGTTACCTACTTTTAAACTAACCTTATCTTTTCATATTTACTCCTATTAAATAACTTATAATAAATATAAATTTATTATCAATAGGAGCACTTTAAAAAAAAGTAATAATTACACCTCAAAAAATTTAAAATGTCTTACATTCTTTTAATATTGAACTCCTTAAAAAATATCTTACATTTTTAAACAGAAGCATTGTTTATACAGTAAATTTATTTTTAAATAAAATATAATGACTTCCTTCCGTTTTGCTAAAATTACAGAGTGCTTCCACTATTTTCAAAACCCACAATTTAGCTTGCTTTTTAGCATGGTTGAGAATATTTCATTAAAGATTATAAAATATTTTAATTTGTATTTTTAATTATGTTAAAATTATTTAAATAATTATTTTTCCCTCATGATCTAACTGTCTACTCTCCCTCTCCTTAATTTAAGGATATTTAAATAATTAAGTATGACAATATTAAAATAATTAATCTAAAAATAGTGTCCAAATTAATAAATTTTAAATAAAAAATAAAAAATTATATTGATTACATCCCCGTTTCATTAAATTTAAAAAAAAAATCATTATTTTAGACTTATGTGAAACATCCTAATTTTCGCAGTTGAGAATTTAGAATCTTTAAGCGTCATTCATGAACTTGATCAAGGATAATTATAGAGCTAGATAGGTGGAAGATCACGAAACCAAGTTATTTTTTGAGGTTTTGAGGTTCTACTCTCGTTTGTCAGTAGGACCACGTCTATCTGCGGATAGGGACAAAGAGCAGGGATTGGAGTCCCAAGTTGCGTCCAGTCTCCGTGGAGACGCATTGCAAATTCAATTGTTCACAAATGACGGATGAATACGAGAAATCGCCCTTTGACTTTTCGTTTGTGTATTTTACTTTTTTTTTAAGAAAAAAAAGTGGTAGTTATGAAATTAATTTTAGGTCACCATTATATTTTGGAGATGATAATTCAAGTCAAGATTGAAGGCCAAGTGAAATGAGCTCGAAAAAGTTTAAGACCATATTTGGGCGCTTATACAATTTTCTATAACTGTCCAAATAAATTTAAAGAAATTTAGGCAACGTCCAAACCCAAATGAATTTTTCCTTGAATACTCAAATTATTTTTTTATTATTAATAATATGAAATTAACTTCATCTCAACTTGCACTTAATCTTCACAAATCTTCTCCCAGACTACTAGTTCAAATAGTTTACATGCTTAAATGAAATTTTAATGTTCTAATAATTGTTTGTTTTGATTTTTTTTGAAAATATTCAAAAAAAACTCCTTTAATGGTTGCTCTCACTTTAATAAGCATGGAAAGAAAAAGTTTGCATTGTAGTGTTATTTGAAAAATCTTAATTTTTTAAGATAAAAGTTAAAATTGGCTCAAAAAATAAAATAATATAATATTTTATAATTCAAATATATGGGCTTGTTCAAATTAGTCTAAAAGTCCTATCCAATTAAAGTAGTACTTGGCTATATGAAATTTGATATGACACCTTGTAGAAGAATTTTTTAGTTTTTAAAACAAGGAACTTAAAAAGATATTAATTGCATTTTTATAATATTATTCCTATTTAACATAATTAATTATGAGATAGAATGCAATGTAAGTTTAAATTTTTTATTAAATAAAAATATAATTAAAAGTTTATTTCATTTTTAGATAAAATTAATGACTTAATTAACTCTTTTTAATTTTGATCAAGTAAATAGACATACCTTATAATAAGAATATGAGGGACTATTTATTAGGATAAAATATATTTGAAATATAAAATAAAATAAATTTAAATGATCTAAAATTAATGTTTAGATTCATGATCTTCCTGACCCTTTTGATGACCATGTAATGTGCTCCTGAAATTGGACCTTTTACTAAGGTTTCAAAAATCAAAAAGTCAAGTCAAATTTGATAGTCCAACGGTCGGATCGTATGTTAGGCTTGACCGCAGCTCGGGGTTGTGGATTGAGTCATTTTCATGTCTAGCCTGGAGCCAGACAAAAATCATCTTTGAGAATGAGATGGAACGAAACCTGGCAAAAAAATAAAAATAACAAAGGATAAAAAATTAAAAAAGTTTTTAGAATTACGTCTTGTTTAGTTTGGGGCTGGATTCCCTCTTCTTCCATTTTCATCCTCTCCTCCCTCTTAACAGTTGAAATTAACATTTTAGATGGTTTGGACTTGGCTCTTCACTCCCACCTCAATTCTCTGCTTGTTTTGCTCACTTTTGGCATCCTGTTCCATTGCCTTTGTAGCATCCGTCATCAATTGACTGGTTTGCTTCTCCTGCATTGTGGTCAAGGAAGAGGGAAACCATAAGGCTGAAGCCTCTAGTGCTAGTAGTCGAACTCGAAGCCTTTCTTAAAATTGAAGGCAAGCTGCCATTTGTCTTGTTGGTGCTTTGTTGTTACTGCAATGGTATGCAATTACTTTGCATGCATGCATACATACATACGGAATGAAAGAAAGTATCGGTGATTTGTTAGACCTCTCTAATTTGCAAATGCTGAGTAGGAGATAGTGGCTTGGTTAAAATCTTGCTCTGTAGTTTTCATGTTTTAATAATTGCTTGATGATAATTATATTTATATTTATGAATAACAAAGTTTGATTGGATTTTAAGCTCGCCTTTGCCTTCCAACATTTAAAATTGAATCGGTTACAATTCTATATATGACTAGTTCTGAGGATCATTTTGTCCATATCAACCAGTTCCAATGCTATAGTTCATTTTAATATATATATTACTTTGTTCTATTTATAAACTGTTTTATAAAACAAAAACAGAAAAATGGTCCTAATTATAAGGTGGCAAGCAAAAGAGATAAAATAATCTTTTCATTTTACCTTTTAATTTGAAAAAATATTTGCACAAATAACAATAGATTCATGATCTTCTTCTAATTAATAAGGGGTATTTGAAAAGCTGAAATGTTTTTTAATAAATAAAGTAACATAATAACTTTTCTTAAGCTAAAGCACGTGAAACGTATTTCAAATACTTTATATATAAGATCGAAAAGAATATATCATATGTAAGGACTTAAACATAATTATGATAAAAAAATTAATTAAAAATAATAAAAAAAATATTTTGATGATATTTTATAAATTTATAATAGATTGGAATTTAAGTGTGATATCTACTTGCTACTCTTAAGTTCGAATGCCCATTGTATCAATTTAGACTATGTTTGGTAGCATTGAATTGATAAGGTGGAGATAGAATTAAAGATGGAATCCTAATTTAATTATGATTGATATGTAAGAGTTACAATTTTTAAAAATTCTAATTCCACCAAAAATGTTAGAATCCAAATTGCTTCAATTTCCTTAAATTCAATTTGTAAATCTCACTATCTTCATCTTTTTTGTCTATTTATAATAAATTAAGTCTTTTTAATTTTGAAAAAAAAGGACAATTTAGTCTTTTCTTATTTTAAGTACATATACAAATTAATATTATATTAAAATTTTATTTTCATATCAAATACACTTTTAAAATTCAATTCTATTTCGATTTTAATTTCAATTTCAATTTCAATTCTATTAAAAATTCTTTCATCATATCAAACGAGGTCTTAGATTTTATTTTACTTTAACATTGTAAAATTACCAAAACGCCTCTGTCAAAAGAGAAAAAATGCACACAATATCAGATTTTCTTATCCCTCCCTACTTTTTCATCGTGTTTTGCATCTGAAAAAAATGGAGAGACAGAGGGCTTCGGAAAAAAGGAAAACCCAGGACCCTCCGCGATTCTCCTCCTCCTCCGCCACGAGCGTGAGGGAAAGACAGTGGTGATGGATTTTCCGTTCTTCCGTTCGTCGCCTATGTGTGTGCGGTGGGTGATCTGTTGCTGCTCGAGGTTACCGAACTCTTCTCCCTTCTTCCCTGTTCTTGCGCACCTGATCCTTCTTCTACATCTCTGCCTGGCATTATTCTGTGTTGGTGTGTACAAGAGAGATTCAGTTCTTGTTCCTTCTCGTTGCCATTTGCTCACCATTGTAGACAGCCGTTCATCTCGTGATTTCTCTTCTCCCCTGTTTCTGTTGGTACTGTTTGAGAGAGTTAAAGGAGCTTTGATCTCCTTCCTTCGTTCTCCACAGGCTTGCTTGGTGAGTTGAACCTATTTCTTTTTCTCATTGCAGCAGCGAGAATGTGTTGATTGGGTTGGTGGGAAATTGATTTTCCCCTTCTATCAAAGTGTGGTGCGTGGATGGGAAAGTAATTGGGGTTTCAAACAAGCTGAGATTAATTCTAAAGAATATGTTTCTTCACTCTTATTTTTCCTTTCTTTGAAAAGCTTAACCCCCTTTTGACATGTGCTTATGTCTGTAATCCTCAAATTAATTATATAATTCAAATTTGCTTTGGGAAAATTTTCAGTTGATTCCCCTAAATTATTACATTTATTTATTTAATTTCTTTTTAATGGTGGCTTTTACGAGAATTCATGTCTTTTTTCACATTGAAAACCATCAAAACTATAGTTTTCATGAAAACATGTTCTTAGGCTAATTATAGGTCTACAAATATTATTTGATCCAAAATATAGGGTGATATGTAATATTTGTATTAAAAAAATTCTTTTCTTTTTTGACCAGCATTAAAAAAATTCTTTTCATTTTATCCATTTTGTAATATTTGCATTAAAAAATTATTTTCATTTTATCCATTTTCTTGGTTTTATGAGGATGTGTTGGTGCTCAGAGTGTTATTAATCAATTTTAAATTTGATGCTACCAATAGTTAGGGATTTGAATATCATTATATAAGTAATAAACTAGTTAAAAGAGATTTCTCTCAATATATTGAAGGACTGTTGGTGAAGCCTACTCTTTATGCTAAAAAAAATGCCACTAATTTTGAATGAAGATTGAGAATTTAACGAATGAGAGATAGGCGTTTAGAAGAATTTCATGTAAACTTCATTAAAAAAAGAATTTACTGTAAAAAAATGTGTATTTTAACTTTATATATTTAAAGTGCTTTATAAAGCTAAGTATCTAGGTATTACATACCCATGTAATATAAATCTTGAAATTAATATAGTAAATAAAAGTATATTTAAAATAACTCTTATTTGTTATAAAAATAACTCTTATTTATATATTTGATTGGGTTGGTGGGAAATTGATTTTCCCCTTCTATCAAAGTGTGCTGCGTGGATGGGAAAGTAATTGGGGTTTCAAACAAGCTGAGATTAATTCTAAAGAATATGTTTCTTCACTCTATTTGGGTTTGTTGCTACTTCAGAAAGATAGATATGGGTTTGAATTTCTTTAAACTTAATTGATTCTTGGTACGAGATTTAGGTCCTCTTTTCTATCGATGATTCTGTGTGTGGGTGGGTTAATTGGTTGAAATGGTTATTTCTTCTTCATTATTGTTGCTGTGCGTGATTGGGGGGGGGGGTAGATGGGGTTTGATCAAGTTGAAACTTGAGTTAAAAGCATAATTCTTGGTAGGCAATCTCCCTTATATGTTAGTTATTGTAAGATGAAGAAATTAGTTTTATTTTTCTTTGAGCTTAATTGATTTGTGTGGAAGGAGTGAAATTTGAGAAGTTTGGTAAATTAAAATTTGGCATTAGAAATTGTAGAGAAAGAGATTTAAATAATAAGATGTTTTTGTATGGTTTGATTCTGAAAATACACATGGTGTTCAATGAAATGTTCGGTAGAAGACTTATGGTTTGATAAATGTATTATTGTTAGTTAAATTATTATAATAGGGAATTATTTCTGTAATGAAAGATTGGAAATGAAATTAGAAATTTTGGGGAAAAGGTATTTACTTAATAATTCCAGCCAAGATTGTTCTTATGTTAGCTTTTGGGTGCATATAAGCTGTTTGACCAAATGTTTGTAAAAGGGAGATTATGAAAATTGGATTTATATGATTGACGATGTTGAATGAGTTATGGTAGAAGTTGCCTATTTTCTATCAGAAGGCTTAGTGACTTTGAATATGTTTATATAAGTATTCTAGAGACTTGAAAATTTATTATGAATGGTTTAAGTTGAGATTTTCTTTTCTATTCCTCTAAGTTAACTTGGATTGAAAATTTTAGATATATAAAAATGAATAAAAGAAATAACAATGATATCACTCTAGGTGTTAGGGAATTAAGAAGCAAACAATATTACAAAAGTGGTTGATTATGAGTATGTTATGTATTTGGAAGTATCTTAGGTAAGTGTATAGCGTCCTAAATGATCTATAAATTTATTTCCTTCAAAATAATGTTTAAGCGTATCCATGACTATTTTATCATTATAAATTAAGTTGTATTATCGATTATTATGGAGAAAGATGCTTCTAATATACTAAGTTTTGAAAGAAAAGTTAAAATTATTTTACAATTGGGTATCTATCATTATATATTGAAAGTGTTTGACTTATGGGTTAAAGAATGATTTATCATTATGAATCATGTATGCTTGATTTAAATTGGGGACTGAATCAGAACGCTCTCTTGGTGCACCATGATACACCTAGCTAGTAGGCTGCTGTATGAAGTGTTAGCCCTGTGCTCAGGCCAATGCATATGGAACGGATGGATGGATATTTATGAGCATTGTCTTCACGCTTGGTTCGTCAGTTTCGTGTTTGCGCTTGTTTTGTAGCTGATGCTGCACTTGTTTTATGGCTTGCAGTTGTGTTTGATTGACCATTTACCCCCATGAATTGTGTGTCCATGCTTGTTTGTTATTTACTCTTATAGACTGTATATCCACACTTGTTAATCGTTTTGATAAAGTCTTGCCAAAGAAAAATTTTGAAATTATTGTTTTTAAAACTAATCCTATTAAACAAGCTGGTTTTATAAATAGAGTTCTTTATACTGAACGATGCATCTTTTAATTGTTTGATACGAGCATGATAGTTAGGAAGTGGAATTGGATTATTGTGTTATTATCATATGAAAATATTTCTGGATTAAGTGTTTGAATGGAATTATTTGATTTGAGTTATGCAACCCATATAATTTGAATGACTATTTAGTTATTTTATGCCTACTCCATTTATATTTTTTTCTTTTATTTCCCTTAAATTTTAAATTTGGGACATTATTCATTAAAAAATATATTTTTTATCTTAGATAATATAGCTGAACCTGTGTCTCAAGGTCTAAATTGAGGCGTTTTATCGCTAAGATGGGGTGGAAGAATTATTTCAGACAAATCTTGTTTGATATAAATTTGAACTTTGTATTAATTTCATGGTTTGATCCTAGGTGCTCCACATATGCTATGGGCAACATTCTCATCTTTCTTTTAAAGCTGTATATCTGTTGGTAATGAGCAATGATTATTTTATTTGATTATTTTTATTCTTTGTTGTAAATTTCAGGAATTATATTTATGGTGAAGTCCTATTAGAAATTTTTATAAGGAATTTATTGTTTTGTTTATATGAAATATATTAAAGATAATATTTTTTATATCGAAAATATGCCTATAGTTTTGCATGAATCAAAATATATGTGTCTAAGGCTCAAGGGGTATGGGTTTTATATACTTGTCCTGTGCTAGTCACGCCTAATTTTTAAGGCGTGATATCATATGCATAGTATTGGCTAAGAGAGAATCAGCCAAGCAAACAATTTGCCATAGGCAGGTTATTGAAATGGCAAAAACAATTATACTCTTTTAGAACTAATTTGCACGGCTCAAAATTTTAGCCTGAACAAAGACAAATTATGTTGTATTACTTTTATTTTACATTTACCCTATTTGAATTTATACCTTACACTCAACTATGGGTCATGGTTTGTTTGTCTACCAACCCACTTCACTTTGTGTTTTATTTAATTACCCCTTCCATCTTTTATTTTTAACTTTTGGCATGTGGCAACTTAGGGAGGATCTTGAGGTCAACTACTTCACCCTCCATTCCCTAACTATTGTTGCCTATTAGGCATTGCTTATATTATACCCATTGACCTAGTAGAGGAATGTGGTAATAATCTGAAATGTTCTTGTGGCAAGTGAATATGTCAGTGATCCAGGAATTCAAAGATTTGGGGAAATTTCCTGATTGATAAAATTTTCAATTTGGCATTCTGTTCAAGGTTTAACTATTTAATAAGGGGAAATAAAGCTTACTTGTTTTCTTCATTTTCTTGTCACTCCTAAAGCTAGCTAAGCACAGAACCTATTGTAATCAGCCACTAAAGTGCTTTGGTTTTGACCAAGTATAATCTCAGTGGTAAAAAATCAATTGGTTTTTTATCTCATTTTCTGCCCCTGGATTGTATCCACTTAGCTTCCAAATATGAGAGACTGATGTCAAAGATCAGTTTTTAACGTAGATCCTATACTGCCGGATCTAGAATTCTCTGTTCAAAATTCATGATCCCAGCATTCAGCTCTGGATAGAAAATTTTAGTGATGGCAGCAACAAACATTGAACAATGAACAGTGTTTTTATAATAACAAAAATACTTGATAATTCTGTATTTTGTGTTGTTAGTTGTTAATGGATTTTAACATCTACCGTATAATTATATTTCACAAAAAAAAGGGCATCACAAGTGATAGTGAGGTTGGCTAACTGTAAGGTATTTAAAGGCAAATTCATTTATTTTCATTTATTTATCTGCAATTATATTTCGTTGAATTTGCAAGAGACTAATCAATGCTTTATTTTAAATTCTGAAAAATAAAAAATGGTACTTGGTCTATTGCTTTTTGAGCTATGTTTTACTTGAATGAACTCTGTTGTAGACTGCGAAATGAGCTGCAGCAAGGAGTAAGTTGGCAATGAGCTAAATACTGATACATACTCATTTCATCTTTGGTTTAATTGATTTATTATATGCCAATTTCTTTTGTGAGTGTCCAATGGATTTCTTTTAAATGCAGAGGTCAATTGTTGGATAATGGCTATATTGGTAAAGACGCAAGCAGGGTTTCCATTGATAAATCTTGCTAAGTTAAAGGGGATTCCTATTTTGCAGCAGTTGCATCTGGAGAAGTGGCTGCTGCGAACTAGCTCAGACAATTGGTGCATTAGAAATGATGGAACCAGTTCCATGCCATTGTAATGGGCTTGTCTGGTTATTTCTTTCTATGCTTTAGCCCTTCTTCTGACAATCATGTTTTGTCTGTACTGAGCTCATATCTCTAGTTTTTCTTGCATTGTGTTTGGCATGCATTATATGACAAGTTGTAAATTCATGATATCATGGCTAAACCATTACTCGCTGGAAAGCTTCCTCCCCTCACTCTTACATTTGGTAGGCACCTCCGCAATGTTCTTCTCTAGAAGACCTGACTAAGCTTTTGAAAGTGCTAGCTGATACCAAAAATTTAAAATTTGGTTAAAACTGCTCATGCCCAGTTGGTTGTTAGGAATCAAACTTCAAAAGATAGTGACATCTCTCAAATAAATTCATTGATCAACCTATATGTCAAATGTAGTCAAATACAGCTTGCTCAAAAGCTATTCGATAGAATGCATAAGAGGAACGTAGTATCTTGGAGTGCCTTAATGGCAGGATATTTGCATAAGGGGGATGAATTGGAGGTTTTTGGACTTTTTAAAGCTTTAGTTTCCTTGGAAAATTCATGGCCAAATGAGTATATTTTTACTACAATTATTTCTTGCTGTTCTGATAGTGGGAGAGTTGATGAGGGTAAGCAATGTCATGGCTATCTGTTAAAGTCTGGATTGTTATTTCATCAATATGTGAAGAATGCCCTTATTCATATGTACTCAAGGTGCTTTCATGTGGAATTAGCGATGCAGATTTTGGATACAGTGCCTGGTCATGATGTTTTTTCATACAATTCTATCATGAATGCACTTGTAGAATCTGGTTATACAAGGGAAGCTGAAGCAGTTTTAGCAAGGATGGTGGACCAATCTGTAGCTTGGGATAATGTCACTTATGTTACTCTGTTTGGCTTTTGTTCTCATATTAGAAATTTGCAATTTGGTTTGCAAATCCATGCCCAACTGTTGAAATCTGATCTGAAGTTTGATGTCTTTGTTAGTAGCGCAATGATAGACATGTATGGGAAATGTGGAGGAGTCTGGAATGCAAGAAAAGTTTTTGATGGCCTTCAAAATCCGAATGTGGTCGCATGGACAGCAGTCATGGCAGCTTACTTGCAGAATGGGCATTTTGAGGAAACTCTGAACCTATTTAGAATTATGGATCTTAAGGACACTGCACCAAATGAGTGTACTTTCTCAGTGTTGCTTAATGCTTGTGCAGGTCTAGCATTGTTAAGCCATGGTGATACATTACATGCTCGGGTCGAGAAGGCAGGTTTTAAGAATCATTTAACTGTCAGAAATGCTTTGATAAACATGTATTCCAAGACTGGCAGCATTGATTCAGCATATAATGTGTTCTCAGATATGTTGTATCGAGATACCATCACTTGGAATGCTATGATAAGTGGGTACTCCCACCATGGACTTGGTAGGCAAGCTCTAAAAGTTTTTGAAGACATGATTTATACTGGAGAACGTCCAAACAGCATAACTTTTGTTGGTGTTCTTTCTGCTTGCGCACATTTAGGCCATGTAAAAGAAGGGTTCTACTATTTGAATCATCTAATGAAAAAATTCGAAATTGAACCAGGATTGGAGCACTACACATGCATGGTCGCACTTTTGAGCAAAGTTGGCCTTCTCAATGAAGCCGAGAACTTCATGAAGACAACACAGGTCAAGTGGGATGTTGTTGCCTGGCGTACTTTGCTCAATGCTTGTCATGTTCTTCGAAATTACGGTATGGGAAGAAAAATTGCAGAACATGTCATACAGATGGATCCTCATGATGTGGGAACATACACATTGCTGTCAAATATGCATGCCAAGGCAAGGAGGTGGGATGGAGTTGCAAAGATTCGAAAACTGATGAGGGACAGAAACATTAAGAAGGAACCTGGGGCAAGTTGGCTTGGGATTAGAAATGACACACACACCTTTCTTTCAAAAGCCAGCAATCATCCTGAGTCTAGTCAAATTTTGCGAAGGTCCAACAATTGTTGGCAATGATTAGGCCATTAGGATACATACCAGATACTGCTGTTGTGCTGCATGATGTGGAAGATGAACAGAAAGAAGGCTATCTGAGTTATCACAGTGAAAAGCTGGCCATAGCATATGGACTCATGAAAATACCCTCACCAGGACCCATCCGTGTGATAAAGAACCTTAGGATGTGTGATGATTGCCACAATGCTGTGAAACTAATTGCAAAGGTCACAAACAGGTTGATCATTGTTAGAGATGCTAACCGTTTTCATCATTTCCAAGATGGTTATTGTACTTGTTCTGATCACTGGTAGCAAACTAATGATTCTTCTCAGTGTTCGTTTTCTTAGTTGAATGTGGTACGTTAACAAAAGGGGAGAAAAGATTGACAAATGAACATTCATATGCTTCTCAATGGTACTTTTTTCATTCAAGTCAGAAATAAAAAATGATGAAATGTTTAAAATGTTAAATTAAATTTTAAGCAATACAGTTTGAAAACAAAAAAAAAAATTATGACAGGAAGGATTTTGGTATTTTGAAATGAGTAAATGGTTCGGTGTGTCTCTCACTCTCAAGAGAAAGGGAGGCCATGTTTAAAAATGTATTGGCTCGATTAGAAAATCAGCCGAATCAGTGTGGTTTTAGTGTATGTCAATGACAATATGAAATGAAGTGCCTTATATTATTATTATTATTATATTATTATATTATTATTATTATTATTATTACTATTATTTGGCATTTATGTTTCGTCATCGTTATTCTTTCCTTGGACAGCTACTCATTATGAGTTTTTTTTGGGCATCATTGCTAAGCCTAAACTGATCCCCCTGTTTCGAAGTGGGCGGTCCAAAAACAGTGTACCAAAATTGGTACACCAGCCCAGCGTTTGTTTACATGGGCTTTAATTGGGCTAGGAGACTTTCCCCTGGAGCAAAAGAAAAAGGAAAAGGCCTTTGGGCTTCTCTACCGAAAGAGATTGGGCTTCAGATCTAATGTCACCTGTGTGAAGGAGGGCCCTTAACATTGCACTTTTTATAACCCCCCCCCAAAAAAAAACTTTGGACCTTGATTTATTGAAAATTACAATTTAGAAATTCATATCAGAAAAATGTTTTTACCAAAAACAAAAATATTTAAATTAATTTAAATAAAAATATTTAAAATTTGAAATTGAGATTGAAAATCTCAGTTCAAAATTTAGATTAATTTTTTTAGTTCTTCAAAATTTAAAATCATTTGTATAAATATATCTAATTCCTAAAGTGTAATGTTTACAAATTTTTTCGATCCTTGGCTTAACTAGGCCTGTCACTTCATATTAATTTTCAGTGGTTATTCACTTTGAAGACCCAGCCTTTTTTAGAGGTTGGGAGAGGGTTAGTTTGTACTTTGCATAATAAGTCATTGCAAATTAAGGACCTGTTTGGAAACCTGTTCTAGGAACAGTTTTTGTTCTCTAGAACAAAAGAATAAAAAATCGTTGGTAACGTGTTTTCAAAAAGTATTTTGGAGAATAAAAAAAAATAAAATTATCTGGAGAACAGAAAAATGGAAAACAACTTTTAAATGTTCTATGATTATTGTTCTGGAGAACAAAAGAGAATTAGAAAAATACTTATTTTCATTATTTTTTGTTCTCATAACATGTTCTACAGAACATCAGTTTTCAGAACAATAAAATAAAACAGTTTCAAACAGCCCCTAACTCTTCCTAAAGTCTCCCCTAGTTTTCACAAAATACTTAGACCAACTTACAATAAGTTCAATGTTTGTGACTTATTCGTCACGCACTACAAAAGATGGGGGAGACTTTTTTTTTTTTTAACCAATCTTAAGCAAATTTGCTAAATGTATGGATTGAAGTATTAGTTTATTAGTTCAATTTTAATAGATGATTAACACACACACACAAGCATTAAAAACACCAATAGGCTTTGACTTTTTAGGAATGGTAGAGCAACATTAGGTAATTGGGAAAAGCCTAAATGTTATAACAAGAGGCAAGTGGAGTAAAGTGGAGTGGAGGGTTCATCATTCAAATTTTTTCCAAATCCTCATTAGTGACTAACTAACCAATACCAAACTTGCCACCACAAATTATATATATTAGTGGGCTTATAATGGCAAGAAGGTTTATTAAAGTTCATGTGTGTGGGTGTGTGTGAGAGCAAACTTTGGCAATCAAAATTGGAATCAGGCATGGGAAAAAAAAGAGAATCATATAACAAGTGGTTGACAGTTGACAGTAAATAATATAATTAGCCAAAGAGAAGCATGCTTGCTTAGATAGAGATAGAGAGAGAGAGAGAGAGAGAGAGAGAGATGCCACTAATATGCTGATTCCTTTAGACTTGGCGCCCTCTAAGTAATTACACTGGGCTTCTTGTTTATCAAATCAAATTAAATGTAAAGTTGGGAAGCTTCACACACACACTGGGAGGAATTTAATTCACTTTCTTCTTTACTACTTCCTCAATCTCATTTTATAGGATGTTTTTTTTGGGCGAAAATACATATGCTACTGAAAATCATTCAATGTAATTTATAATCTTAATATTTTCTACAAACTTTCAAAAGTAGCCTTCATTAATAAGAAAGAGGGAGAGATGAGATATGAATATATTTAAGGAGTGAAATAATGAGGGGGGTAATATTGAGATAATTATCATTAATGAATCCTTATTCTTTTCAATACATCTTATATTTTGAGACAAACTGTTTGGTGTTTGAGTAAGTGTATATATTGTAATTATGACATGGGTGTTGGGTGTTGGTTAGTGAATTAATAACGAAAAATATCATAACTACTCCATTTCAATACTAACACCTTGTTTAATTTGGAGGGGAATAGAGGGAAGGGAAAAGAAAATTTTAATAAGTTTCAATTTTAAAACAATGGAGAAGTGGTGCTAGAAGTTTTTAATTAATTTTTCTGTCATTTTCTTTTATAATTTCTCTGTTGACATTTTTTAACCCTTTCTTCATTTTTTAAAAGTTAAATTCATTAAATTTGGGATAATAATTATTTTTAATCTCTTAACTTTAACACGTTGCAACTCAATCTTTATAATTTATTAAGTTATAAAATTATACGGATTGAATTGTAGTAAATCAAAAAATTATAAGAACCAAGTTGTTTTGAGTTAATGAACTACAATGATTGAGTTGTTTTGAATTAAAGTTTAGGAAATGGATCAATAATTAACAAAAAATTAAGGAACAAAAGTTATATTTTCTGCAAAATTTTCATCAATTCCCTTCCAACAAAATAATGGGCAATTCTTTCTTGATTAAGTTATTATTATTCACCAAATGTATAATTTGTATTAGATTCCTTTATATGTACAATTTTTGTAATGTATTAAATTAAGGAATAACACAAATAAATAAGCAATCAAGAAATAAATAACTTTTTTTATAAAGTTTCATACGCACCTTATTTATATATTGATTTGTTATGTTTTAGAATATTTAAATTATTAAAATATTTGTTGTTGCAGTTAGTGGTGGAGGCGGCGAAGACGTTGTTGAGTACTGTGCTTAGCCTCAGCGGCGGAAACATGGACATTTGCGTATATGTCATAAAAAAATTCACAATCAATTATATATTATTAGCCTTTTATTTATAATTTATTTAAGCAAGCCTTTTAACGATATAATTAATTGTCAATAGTTTAATTTAATTACTCATGTCACTAATTTTAACTTGTACTATATGGTTATTGGCTTAGTTGCACATAACCTTTCACATATTCAAAAGCTTAAAAGACACACCCTCATCTTTTTATATTGCCATCATTAGCCCCCTATTTTTAA
>NW_026555333.1:15936557-16096156 GCF_029017545.1 Prosopis cineraria
AAAACTGTACACGTAAAAAAAATATTTAAAAGACAATTTAATTATATAAATTTTAATTTATAAAAAATTATGTTATTGATTTTAAGTCATATAATCATTTAATAAAGTTATAAAAGTTCTTAATTTTGCATTTTGAAGGAGAACTGAAAGGATTTTAACTTTTAGGAATTAAAAAATTTTAATTAGTCAAATTATAAGGAGTTAATTAAATGAAAATAAACTGTAGGAATTTAATTTAAATTGAGTATAACTATAAGGATCTGTAGATATGTTTTCTTAAAATGTTACTTCATGCAAGCAATTTAATATTAAAAAATTAATATTTTGAAAAATTACTAAAAAATAGAAGAAACTAATTTAAAAAAAGATAAAAAATTATAATATTTCTTCTCTTCTTTTAGAGAAAAAGAATTTATCAACTAGTAAATAATTTCTTGTTAACTACAAATGAATATTTATTAATTAATAAATTATTATTAGTTGAAACATAATCTACAATTATCCTTAAATTATCCCTTCTCACAATCAAATTCTTTCAAATTTTTGAGTTTGTTGATTAGCAAATGACTTTTTATTAAATGTAAAAAAATACTTGTTAATTAATAAATTGTTATTTTGCTAAAACATGATCTACACTTGTTCCTTTTCATGATTGAGTTTTTTACATAATCGAACTTATCAATTAGCAAATAATTTCTTACTAAATAATAATATAAATAGGTACTTGCTAATTAAAAAAAATATTTACCTATTGAAATATAATCTACAATTATCTCTTTCCACAATCAAATTCTTTTATATTATTGAAATATGCAAATGGTCCTTATTAACTTAAGAATAAACTATTTCTCAATTAAAAAGAAAGAAAGGTAAGGGTATCATAATTTTTTCATCTAAAATTTATTTTAAATTATTCTATTGATCCTCCAATAATATTTCAAAATTTTTTATTTTTTTATTAACATTAAATAAATGATCCTTCAGTAATATTTTTCCATTATCATTTGAATATGTGGAACTTTGCTGATCTTATTTGCCATGTTGACATTTAGTGAGATCAATCTAATCCTTCTTGCTTGAGCTGGAAAGGGACCCCCTAATAATGCGCCCAAGCACAAAGATGCTCTGCCCATATCCCCAGGAATGAAATTGGGAGATTCCCCCCCCCCCCTCTTTTTTTCTTGTGAGGCCGGGCGCAAGTATGAAAGAGAATATTTACGAGAAAAGAATCAGAAAATTATTTCGAAATGACATAAAAATTGATTTTTGATTTTAGTTTCATATTTTTGAAATTTAGTTTATTTATATTATTTTCATACAAGAAATTAATTTTCAGTTTATTTTTATATTTAAAAAATTACTAATTAAGTCTACAGTTTAAATAACTTTCAATATAATTTAATAGCCTTTTTTTATTACTATAAATTATCTGTGTTTATATCTTTTTCATCAAAGGATAAAAGCAAAATCCATGCAATGCCACAGTTACATAAAAAAACAAAATTAAAAGTAATTAGAAAAAAGCAATTGACAGAATGCCAAGTGTTAATCATAGTCCCGAAAAATACTGGGCTGACTGAGGAGAACCTATCTAACTGGCACCAAGACCTGTAGAGTGACTCCAATAGTTGTCTTGTAGCTGGAAGAACATCAAGTTAAAGCAAGCAATGAAAATGGAGTGTAGCAAGAACTTCTCATCTATTGCCAAGCTGTAAATCCAGTAGAGAACAAGCGAAGGCATTCATTTGCAAAGAAAGATGACTCTGTGATTCCTTAATCTGCCAAGTTTGACTCTCTACAACTCTTCTCCATTCAAATAAATTGCTATATTAATCTTATAAAAGGTATTATATTTATTATTTCTGCATGCAAGAAATCATCTTGGGAAATGAAAGATCTGCTCAAGGAGTTTGGGAAGTGAAAGATTGCTCAGAAATTTGGGGATTTTGAGATGCTTGTAAGGTTTCACTATAGGTAAAAGGACTTTTTCACATTTTGTGTGACAATGTGCTTTAGATAGTAATAGAGGTGACCAACTTCTTATATTGCTTTTGTTGGACAAATTCTTGTGCCATTGTAATGATGTAATTCTTTTTTTTTTTTTTGCCGTGAGTGGACTTGGTAAGTTCATCATCCAGTTTTTTTCCATAAGATGTTTGGGGAAATTAACAAAAAACCATTTTAGATTTAATTGACTGCAAATGAATTTGATCTAACTATAAGGCAACTATATCTACTGCCCTTGAGAATAGATGAATGGCAAACTGGAGAAGAATAGAAGAATAATAGAATAATACTTCGTCTAGTCCAATTTATAGAGTAAAGAGAGAAGATTTTTTTGTCTGAATTTAAAGTAACATTAATAAATTTTTATTATACATTTTCTCTTTTACCCTCGACATATTTTATTATTTACATATATTTTATAATGCTTTTTTTACATATTGTATCTTTGAGAACTCAATTCTGTATATTTAGGCATTTGGAGGTCTTTGAAATCAATTAGGGTTTATTCATAACCTAAGGATATTTTGATCATTTTGATGGTTTTTGAAACATTAGCTTAGTTTGTGTCTTTTATCTATCTAAGATTAATGGAATGAGATTGAAATTCAAATTTATTTTAAATTACAAAAAGAAATAAGTCATAAGATGTTTCAAGACAAAAACATTGCTACTAAAGTGCCATGTTTTATAACTTAAAACTTCAGAAATGACATTATATTTAGCTTTGAATTTTGATTTAAAATTTTGTAAACATGTTTTGATCATTCTTGTGTTTACAATTGCAAATGCAAATAAGAATTTGGATCAAGATTAAATAGTCAAAAGATTAGATTACAAGATAAAGTATAAAGTCAGAAGATCTTAAAGTGACACATGTGCAAGAGTTAAATCAAAAAGTTTCTTATGACTTTACACATGAACGATTTCGATCAAGCAACCTTTAATCACCTTTTTATCATCTTTTTAGAAGTGTGGATCATTTCACAAGAGCTACATATGCATCCAAGTTAACCTAACTTGAATGGTAGTCACATTCATTTTTGAACCTCCTAATTAAGTTTGTTAAGTAGTTTCATATCTTTTATGGCATTGATCACTTAAAACCCATCCTATTTTACTCTTTTTACACCATCACAAGCTGAATATAAGATTTTAGGTTGTACACGCACTCATTCATTCATTTTTACATATCATATTCCAAACCTATTCTCTTTCACTTTTTTGAACTTTTTACCACCATTTCATCCAAATTTTCTGTCATTTTTCTCCATTTTTTCACATTTTCCATTCCTTCATCTCAAGCAAGTATTAAAGCAATGTAAATCATCTCAAGGAGGATTCAAGCTTGGATTCAATAAGAATTCACCATGAGAGGCTAGATTCTCAAAGTTTTCTAAGGAAGATGAAGCCATATCTTGAGTTCTCCTAAACCTTTTCTCTTACATCCAATTGCTTTGGATTCTTTTCTTCTCCTTCTTTAATTCTGTAACTCATGCTCTTGATGATTGATTCTAGGTTTTAGATTAATAATTATGGCTAAAATTCATGTTCTAAAGAGGAGAAGATGTGCATTTGATTTTTAAACTAGTTATACACTTTAAGTATTTGTATTTATGCCTCAAAGTTTTGATGAATAATATATATTTTATTTTAATATCTTGTTGTCTGTACTTGTATTAGCTATTGTTTAGGTCTTAAACTCTAGTTAATATCATAATCTTGATTGATTTAAGATATTAAACATGATCAAGGCAAGAGCTATAACTAGTTTCAAAGATTGAATCATATATTGGTATATCTAACTTAGGTGGTTTGTGCATTGGATTCTAAATAGTTATTAGATTCTAATCACTATCACCTAGTCTTGATAGTCATTAAGACACATTTACATATCAATTGAAGAAGGTAATTGAATCTAAAACTAGGTGAGGAAAACAAGGATTGGAGTGGTGAAGTCTAAGCTTGAGAAGCTATTTTAATACTTGGTTAATTTCTACATGTTTTTTTCTTCATTTGTCACATTAAAATCAAATATAAACATCTAAATTCTCCTTTAAACTCTTCAATTCAATTCTAGAATTTTAATTTTTCATGGTTATTGGCTTGATTTGGTTGCAAAATGATTGTTTTGTGAGGATAGAATGACCAAGGATGCTCACACTATTATACCTTAGTTTTTTTAAAAAGTTTGATATGATTAAGGGCTTTTCATTGAACGTTGTGAGAGAAAATGTGTTGTTAAAATATATATATTTAATAGGAGCAAAGTTAAAATTTTATTAAATTTTAGATAAAATTAATGAGTTATAATGCTTTTTTAATTCTGATAAAATATGTTAAAAATGACTTATAAATATAATCAAAATAAGTATATAGAAACAATGACAAGATTTAAATAAATACTGTTAAAATTTTTATTTGTATTCAAGTGTCGTTAAAGTTTGAATAATAGATATTGAATTAAAAATATTTTATTTTGTAAAATATAAACTTTATTACTGTTTGTTGTACAGTAAAAAAAAATATGACATTGAAGTGTCATCGGTGGCTGTTATTTTCATTTAAAAGTGTTTTTATACATCTGTTTTAAATTTTGTAGATGTTTTAAATTTAAAAATAAGAAGTCATTACTTAAACTTTTTTGAAGGCTCATGTGTGTGTATTAGTATGGCATTACTATAACAAATATACATTAGTGTTATGTAACATAATGTACTAATCATAAACTTTTTTTGGGGTAAATATATTAATCATAAATAACAAGTGTCGGTCCTGGTGAAAATGGAATGATCACTTAACATAAAATTTCAAGTTTGAACATGTGTGAATGTAAAAAATGCAGTTGGAAGAATTATTTTAATTGAGCTTGATAATTTTTAAATTTCTCATGCATATAGCCATGTAAAAGTTATCTGTTAATCATATAATGCACAATATTTAAATGCAAAAAAAAATATTTTGAGAAAGAAAATAAACAAAAGGTGGTGAGGTGCAAACCCAAGTAATGAGGTAAATAGTAAATTTAAAGTGGTTTGTTTGGGGAGGGGGGAATTTGTAAGAACTTTTAAGGTAAGTGTACTTAGAAAAACGGATCAAGGTTTTTTAAATAAATTAAATGTACATGTGTTTAATTTTTTTTATTTTGATAGTTTAAAAATTTCAAATGAAAAATATAGATGAATTGAAATTTAAAATGGAAATGAAAATTTAAAAATGACAAAATTTATTTCTCTTTTTAACCTACAAGGGACAAAAAAAGATACGAAGAGAATAAATATTTAAAATAATTAGAATATGAAATAATTAAAATATAAAGAGAATTTTATATTATAAAGGAATTATAATTTGAAATGAATTTGAATTTAAATTAAAAAATTATTGAGTATTCAAATAAAAGATTTGGTTCAAATTCTAATTCTAGTACTAATCTTTTTAATCCAAACACACCATTAGATTAAGTGAATTAAGATTACAACTTTAATTCAGTTGAATTACCTTAATTCTTTTTTCCAATTATCTGTATCTCATGGTCCCTTTTTTTTTTCCACTTTTCCCGAAGAAAAATTTATGAGTCCATAAATTATCTCAAGCGACTCCATCAAATGCGTAGGCTTTACCAAGGTGATGGGCTGATGGACTAGATGAGCATCATCACGCACGGTTCCAATGTTTCGGCATCCATTCTCGGAGAATGAAATTTGACCTCTTCACATTCAATACTCACCACTTTCATGAACATCATATGCTCATCACTATGATATTAATAACATTTGCATTTCAAATTATTCCTTTTAAATCACATTATAACTCACTTTTTAAAAGTATTTTTTAATTTAAAATATAAAATATTAGATAAATTTTATATTTCTTATCATTTATGCCCTTACTTTTTTTTTATTCCTTATATTTAATTGCTCCATATTTAAAGATTATGCAGATGTTATTAGAAAAATTCAAGAACATAAATGTAAAGATGTGTACATTTTTATAAATATAAAGTTTAAACTAACATTTTTTGTAAAACATGAAAGAGTTACCAATGACACATATTGTAATTTGAAGAGATTATATCTCAACAATTTGGATTTAAAAATTTTAAACTATATTTCCTCCGTACGAGAATGTAAGGCCTTTTTAACTGAATCTCACCCTTCAATAAAACAGTTATCTACTTTCAATCCTATCTTTTCATATTTACTTCTATTAAATATCTTATAATAAATATAAAGTTATTATCAATAGGAGCATTTTGAAAAAAAACAATAATTATACCTCAAAAAATTTAAAATATCTTACATTTTTTTAACATTGAACTCCTTAAAAAATATCTTACATTTTTAAATGGAAGTATTGTTTATACAATAAATTTATTTTTAAATAAAATATAATGACTTACTTCTGTTTTGCTAAAATTACAGAGTGCTTCCACTGTTTTCAAAACCCACAATTTAGCTTGCTTTTTAGCATGGTTGAGAATATTTCATTGAAGATTATAAAATATTTTAATTTGTATTTTTAATTATGTTAAAAAATTTTAAATAATTATTTTTCCCTTATGATCTAACTGTCTACTCTCCCTCTCCTTAATTTAAGGATATTTAAATAATTAAGTATGACAATAATAAAATAATTAATCTAAAAATAGTGTCCAAATTAATAAATTTTAAATAAAAAATAAAAAATTATATTGATTACATCCCTGTTTCATTAAATTTTTTTAAAAAATTATTATTTTAGACTTATGTGAAACATCCTAATTTTCGCAGTTGAGAATTTAGAATCTTTAAGCGTCATTAATGAACTTGATCAAGGATAATTATAGAACTAGATAGGTGGAAGATCACGAAGCCAAGTTATTTTTTGAGGTTTTGAGGTTCTACTCTCGTTTGTCAGGAGACATGGCCATAAAGGACCACGTCTATCTGCGGATAGGGACAAAGAGCAGGGATTGGAGTCCCAAGTTGCGTCCAGTCTCCGTGGAGACGCATTGTAAATTCAATTGTTCACAAATGACGGATGAATAGGAGAAATCGCCCTTTGACTTTTCGTTTGTGTATTTTACTTTTATTTTTTAAAAAAAGTGGTAGTCATGGAATTAATTTTAGGTCACCATTATATTGAAGATGATAATTCAAGTCAAGATTTAAGGCCAAGTGAAATAAGCTTGAAAAATTTTAAGACTATATTTGAAAGCTTATAAAATTTTTTATAAGTATCTAAATAAGTTCAAAAAAATTTAGGCAACGTCCAAATCCAAATAAATTTTTCCTTGAATACTCAAATTATTTTTTCATTATTAATAATATGAAATTAACTTCATCTCAAGTTGCACTTAATCTTCACAAATCTTCTCCCAGACTACTAGTTCAAATAGTTTACATGCTTAAATGAAATTTTAATGTTCTAATAATTGTTTGTTTTGATTTTTTTGGAAAATATTCAAAAAATAACTCCTTTAATGGTTGCTCTCACTTTAATAAGCATGGAAAGAAAAAGTTTGCATTGTAGTGTTATTTGAAAAATCTTAATTTTTTAAGATAAAAGTTAAAATTGGCTCAAAAAATAAAATAATATAATATTTTATAATTCCAATATATGGGCCCGTTCAAATTAGTCTGAAAGTCCTATCTAATTAAAGTAGTACTTGATTATATGAGATTTGATATGACACCTTGTAGAAGAATTTTTTAGTTTTTAAAACAAGGCACTTAAAAAGATATTAATTGCATTTTTATAATATTATTCTTATTTAAAATAATTAATTATGAGATAGAATGCAATGTAAGTTTAAATTTTTTTATTAAATAAAAATATAATTAAAAGTTTATTTCATTTTCAGATAAAATTAATGACTTAATTAACTCTTTTTAATTTTGATCAAGTAAGTAGACATGCCTTATAATAAGAATATGAGGGACTATTTATTAAGATAAAATATATTTGAAATATAAAATAAAATAAATTTAAACGATCTAAAATTAATGTTTAGATTCATGATCTTCCTGATCCTTTTGATGACCATGTAATGTGCTCCTGAAATTGGACCTTTCACTAAGGTTTCAAAAATCAAAAGTCAAGTCGGATTTGATAGTCCGACGGTCGGACCGTGTGCCAGGCTCGACTGCTAGCTCAGAATTGTGGATTAAGCCATTTTCATGGCTAGCCTGGAGCCAGACTAAAACCATCTTTGAGAATGAGACGGAATGAAACCTGGCAAAAAAATAAAAATAACAAAGGATAAAAAATCTAAAAAGTTTTTAGAATTATGTCTTGTTTAGTTTGGGGCTGGATTCCCTCTTCTTCCATTTTCGTCCTCTCCTCCCTCTTAACAGTTGAAATTAACATTTTAGACGGTTTGGACTTGGCTCTTCACTCCCACCTCAATTCTTTGCTCGTTTTGCTCACTTCTAGCATCCTGTTCCACTGCCTTTGTAGCATCTGTCGTCAATTGACTGGTTTGCTTCTCCTGCATTGTGGTCAAGGAAGAGGGAAACCATAAGGCTGAAGCCTCTCGTGCTAGTAGTTGAACTCAGAGCCTCTCTTGAAGTTGAAGGTAAGCTGCCATTTGTCTTGTTGGTGCTTTGTTGTTACCGCAATGGTATGCAATTACTTTGCATGTATACATACATACATACATACGGAATGGAAGAAAGTATCGGTGATTTGTTAGACCTCTCTGATTTGCAAATGCTGAGTAAGAGATAGTGGCTTGGTTAAAATCTTGTTCTATAGTTTTCATGTTTTGATAATTTCTTGATGATAATTATATTTATATTTATGAATAATAAAGTTTGATTGGATTTTAAGCTCGCCTTTGCCTTCCAACATCTAAAATTGAATCGGTTACAATTCTATATATGACTAATTCTGAGGATCATTTTGTCCATATTAACCAGTTCCAGTGCTTTAGTTCATTTTAATATATATATTACTTTGTTCTATTTATAAGGTGTTTTACAAAACAAAAACAAAAAATGATCCTAATTATAAGGTGGCAAACAAAGAGATAAAATAATCTTTTCATTTTATCTTTTAATTTGAGAAAATATTTGCACAAATAACAATATGATTCACGATCTTCTTCTACTTAATAAGGGCGTATTTGAAAAGCTAAAATGTTTTTAAATAAATAAAGTAACGTAATAACTTTTCTTAAAGCTAAAGCACGTGAAACATATTTCAAATACTTTATATTTAAGATCAAAAAGAATATATCACATGCAAGGACTTAAACATAATTATGATAAAAAATTAATTAAAAATAATAAAAAAATATTTTGGTGATATTTTATAAATTTATAATAGATTGGAATTTAAGTGTGATGTCTACTTGCTACTTTTAAGTTTGAATGTCCATTATATCAATTTAGGCCATATTTAGTAGCATTGAATTGATAAGGTAAAAATAAAATCCGAGATGGAATCTTAATTTAACTATGATTGATATGTAAGAGTTACAATGTCTAAGAATTCTAATTCCACCAAAAATGTTAGAATCCAAATTACTTCAATTCCCCTGAATTCAATTTATAGACTCCACTATCCTCATCTTTTTTGTCTATTCATAACAAGTTAGGTTTTTTTAATTTTGAAAAAAAAAATAATTTAGTCTTTTCTTATTTTAAGTACATATACAAATTAATATTATATTAGAATTTCATTTTCATACCAAACACGCTTTTAAAACTTAATTCTATTTTAATTTCGATTTTATTAAAAACTCTTTCATCATATCAAACGAGGTCTTAGAGAGTTTAGTTTACTTTAACATTGTAAAATTACCAAAACGCCTCTGTCAAAAAAGAAAAAATGCACACAATATCAGATTTTCTTATCCCTCCCTACTTTTTCATCGTGTTTTGCATCTGAAGAAAATGGAGAGACAGAGGGCTCCGGAAAAAAGGAAAACCCAGGACCCTCCGCGATTCTCCTCCTCCTCCGCCACGAGCGTGAGGGAAAGACAGTGGTGATGGATTTTCCGTTCTTCCGTTCGTCGCCTATGCGCGTGCGGTGGGTGATCTGTTGCTGCTCGAGGTTACCGAACTCTTCTCCCTTCTTCCCTGTTCTTGCGCACCTGATCCTTCTTCTACATCTCTGCCTGGCATTATTCTGTGTTGGTGTGTACAAGAGAGATTCAGTTCTTGTTCCTTCTCGTTGCCATTTGCTCACCATTGTAGACAGCCGTTCATCTCGTGATTTCTCTTCTCCCCTGTTTCTGTTGGTACTGTTTGAGAGAGTTAAAGGAGCTTTGATCTCCTTCCTTCGTTCTCCACAGGCTTGCTTGGTGAGTTGAACCTATTTCTTTTTCTCATTGCAGCAGCGAGAATGTGTTGATTGGGTTGGTGGGAAATTGATTTTCCCCTTCTATCAAAGTGTGGTGCGTGGATGGGAAAGTAATTGGGGTTTCAAACAAGCTGAGATTAATTCTAAAGAATATGTTTCTTCACTCTATTTGGGTTTGTTGCTACTTCAGAAAGATAGATATGGGTTTGAATTTTCTTTAAACTTAATTGATTCTTGGTACGAGATTTAGGTCCTCTTTTCTATCGATGATTCTGTGTGTGGGTGGGTTAATTGGTTGAAATGGTTATTTCTTCTTCATTATTGTTGCTGTGCGCGTGATTGGGGGGGAGTAGATGGGGTTTGATCAAGTTGAAACTTGAGTTAAAAGCATAATTCTTGGTAGGCAATCTCCCTTATATGTTAGTTATTGTAAGATGAAGAAATTAGTTTTATTTTTCTTTGAGCTTAATTGATTTGTGTGGAAGGAGTGAAATTTGAGAAGTTTGGTAAATTAAAATTTGACATTAGAAATTGTAGAGAAAGAGATTTAAATAATAAGATGTTGTTGTATGGTTTGATTCTGAAAATACACATGGTGTTCAATGAAATGTTCGGTAGAAGACTTATGGTTTGATAAATGTATTATTGTTAGTTAAATTATTATAATAGGGAATTATTTCTGTAATGAAAGATTGGAAATGAAATTAGAAATTTTGGGGAAAAGGTATTTACTTAATAATTCCAGCCAAGATTGTTCTTATGTTAGCTTTTGGGTGCATATAAGCTGTTTGACCAAATGTTTGTAAAAGGGTGATTATGAAAATTGGATTTATATGATTGACGATGTTGAATGAGTTATGGTAGAAGTTGCCTATTTTCTATCAGAAGGCTTAGTGACTTTGAATATGTTTATATAAGTATTCTAGAGACTTGAAAATTTATTATGAATGGTTTAAGTTGAGATTTTCTTTTCTATTCCTCTAAGTTAACTTGGATTGAAAATTTTAGATATATAAAAATGAATAAAAGAAATAACAATGATATCACTCTAGGTGTTAGGGAATTAAGAAGCAAACAATATTACAAAAGTGGTTGATTATGAGTATGTTATGTATTTGGAAGTATCTTAGGTAAGTGTATAGCGTCCTAAATGATTTATAAATTTATTTCCTTCAAAATAATGTTTAAGCGTATCCATGACTACAACAACAACAACAACAAGCCTTTATCTCACTAGGTGGGGTCGGCTACATGGATTGCAAGACGCCATTGTGCTCTATCATTTATTAAGCTTTTAGAAATATTATTAATTAAGAGATCACGTTCAACAACTTCCAAGAGTGTTCTCTTAGGCCTTCCTCTACCTCTCTTAATCGGACTCAAAGTTATATGTTCCACTCTTCTCACTGGTGCCTCCCTTGGTCTTCTTTGTACATGCCCAAACCATCTCAACCGATTTTCTACCATTTTTTCCTCAATAGGTGCCACCCTCACTTTTTCACGTATGTGCTCATTTCGAATTTTATCTTTACGTGTATGTCCGCACATCCATCGTAACATTCTCATCTCTGCTACTCCAACTTTATGCTCTTGCTGTCCCGTTAGAGCCCAGCATTCACTACTATATAACATTGCCGGTCTGATAGCAGTACGATAAAACTTTCCTTTAAGTTTATTAGGCACCTTACGGTCACAAATAACTCCTTTAGCTTTTCTCCAATTAAACCACCCAGCTTGAATTCTATGTGAAATATCTCCACTGATTTCGCCATCATTTTGGATAATGGCTCCCAAATATCTAAACTTTTCCACTTGAGGTATAATTTGATCTCCCAATTTCACTTCCAAATTATTTTCGAATAGTCCTTTATCAAATTTACAATATAAATATTCCGTCTTACTTCTACTCAGACGAAAACCTTTCGACTCCAATGTCCTCCTCCATAACTCAAGTTTGCAATTAACCTCTTCTCTTGTCTCTGCTATAAGAACTATATCATCCGCGAAGAGCATACATTTCGGGATTTCCTCTTGAATATGTTCCGTCAAAACATTTAAAATCAAGTTGAACAAATAAGGACTCAGAGATGATCCCTGATGTAGTCCAATCTTTATAGGAAAATCCTTTGTTTGACCACTAGGCGTTCTTATACTAGTTTTTACCCCCTCATACATATCTTGTATGGCTTTAATATAAGCAATCCGTACTCCCTTTTTTTCCAACGCTTTCCAAAGCACTTCTCTTGGCATACGGTCATAAGCTTTTTCCAAATCAATAAAAACCATGTATAGATCTTTATCTTTACAACGATACTTTTCCATTAATCCCCTTAGTAGATAAATCGCCTCTGTAGTTGATCTACCTGGCATAAAACCAAATTGATTCTCAGAAATACTTGTCTCCAATCTCAACCTGTGCTCAATTACTTTCTCCCACAATTTCATTGGTGGCTCATGAGTTTAATCCCTCTATAGTTAGTACAATTTTGAATATCTCCTTTAAGCGTATCCATGACTATTTTATCATTATAAATTAAGTTCTATTATCGATTATTATGGAGAAAGATGCTTCTAATATACTAAGTTTTGCAAGAAGAGTTAAAATTATTTTACAATTGGGTATCTATCATTATATATTGAAAGTGTTTGACTTATGGGTTAAAGAATGATTTATCATTATGAATCATGTATGCTTGATTTAAATTGGGGACTGAATCAGAACGCTCTCTTGGTGCACCATGATACACCTAGCTAGTAGGCTGCCTGTATGAAGTGTTAGCCCTGTGCTCAGGCCAATGCACATGGAACGGAGGGATGGATGTTTATGAGCATTGTCTTCACGCTTGGTTTGTCGGTTTCGTGTTTGCGCTTGTTTTGTAGCTGATGCTGCACTTGTTTCATGGCTTGCAGTTGCGTTTGATTGACCATTTACCCTCATGAATTATGTGTCCATGCTTGTTTGTTATTTACTCTCATGGACTGTATATCCACACTTGTTAATCGTTTTGATAAAGTCTTGCCAAAGAAAAATTTTGAAATTATTGTTTTTAAAACTAATCCTATTAAACAAGCTGGTTTTTATAAATAGAGTTCTTTATACTGAACGATGCATCTTTTAATTGTTTGATACGAGCATGATAGTTAGGAAGTGGAATTGGATTATTGTGTTATTATCATATGAAAATATTTTGGATTAAGTGTTTGAATGGAATTATTTGATTTGAGTTATGCAACCCATATATTTTGAATGACTATTTTAGTTAAATTTATGCCTACTCCATTTATATTTTTTTCTTTTATTTCCCTTAAATTTTAAATTTGGGACATTATTCATTAAAAAATATATTTTTTATTTTAGATAATATAGCTGAACCTGTGTCTCAAGGTGTAAATTGAGATGTTTTATCGCTAAGATGGGGTGGAAGAATTATTTCAGACAAATCTTGTTTGATATAAATTTGAACTTTGTATTAATTTCATGGTTTGATCCTAGGTGCTCCACATATGCTATGGGCAACATTCTCATCTTTCTTTTAAAGCTATATATCTGTTGGTAATGAGCAATGATTATTTTATTTGATTATTTTTATTCTTTGTTGTAAATTTCAGGAATTATATTTATAGTGAAGTCCTATTAGAAATTTTTATAAGGAATTTATTGTTTTGTTTATATGAAATATATTAAAGATAATATATTTTATATCGAAAATATGCCTATAGTTTTGCATGAATCAAAATATATGTGTCTAAGGCTCAAGGGGTATGGGTTTTATCTACTTGTCCTGTGCTAGTCACGCCTAATTTTTAAGGCGTGATATCATATGCATAGTATTGGCTAAGAGAGAATCAGCCAAGCAAACAATTTGCCATAGGCAGGTTATTGAAATGGCAAAAACAATTATACTCTTTTAGAACTAATTTTGCACGGCTCAAAATTTTAGCCTGAGCAAAGACAAATTATGTTGTATTACTTTTATTTTACATTTACCCTATTTGAATTTATACCTTACACTCAACTGTGGGTCATGGTTTGTTTGTCTACCAACCCACTTCACTTTGTGTTTTATTTAATTACCCCTTCCATCTTTTATTTTTAACTTTTGGCATGTGGCAACTTAGGGAGGATCTTGAGGTCAACTACTTCACCCTCCATTCCCTAACTATTGTTGCGTATTAGGCATTGCTTATATTATACCCATTGACCTAGTAGAGGAATGTGGTAATAATCTGAAATGTTCTTGTGGCAAGTGAATATGTCAGTGATCCAGGAATTCAAAGATTTGGGGAAATTTCCTGATTGATAAAATTTTCAATTTGGCATTCTGTTCAAGGTTTAACTATTTAATAAGGGGAAATAAAGCTTACTTGTTTTCTTCATTTTCTTGTCACTCCTAAAGCTAGCTAAGCACAGAACCTATTGTAATCAGCCACTAAAGTGCTTTGGTTTTGACCAAGTATAATCTCAGTGGTAAAAAATCAATTGGTTTTTTATCTCATTTTCTGCCCCTGGATTGTATCCACTTAGCTTCCAAATATGAGAGACTGATGTCAAAGATCAGTTTTTAACGTAGATCCTATACTGCCGGATCTAGAATTCTCTGTTCAAAATTCATGATCCCAGCATTCAGCTCTGGATAGAAAATTTTAGTGATGGCAGCAACAAACATTGAACAATGAACAGTGTTTTTATAATAACAAAAATACTTGATAATTCTGTATTTTGTGTTGTTAGTTGTTAATGGATTTTAACATCTACCGTATAATTATATTTCACAAAAAAAAGGGCATCACAAGTGATAGTGAGGTTGGCTAACTGTAAGGTATTTAAAGGCAAATTCATTTATTTTCATTTATTTATCTGCAATTATATTTCGTTGAATTTGCAAGAGACTAATCAATGCTTTATTTTAAATTCTGAAAAATAAAAAATGGTACTTGGTCTATTGCTTTTTGAGCTATGTATTACTTGAATGAACTCTGTTGTAGACTGCGAAATGAGCTGCAGCAAGGAGTAAGTTGGCAATGAGCTAAATACTGATACATACTCATTTCATCTTTGGTTTAATTGATTTATTATATGCCAATTTCTTTTGTGAGTGTCCAATGGATTTCTTTTAAATGCAGATGTCAATTGTTGGATAATGGCTATATTGGTAAAGACGCAAGCAGGGTTTCCATTGATAAATCTTGCTAAGTTAAAGGGGATTCCTATTTTGCAGCAGTTGCATCTGGAGAAGTGGCTGCTGCGAACTAGCTCAGACAATTGGTGCATTAGAAATGATGGAACCAGTTCCATGCCATTGTAATGGGCTTGTCTGGTTATTTCTTTCTATGCTTTAGCCCTTCTTCTGACAATCATGTTTTGTCTGTACTGAGCTCATATCTCTAGTTTTTCTTGCATTGTGTTTGGCATGCATTATATGACAAGTTGTAAATTCATGATATCATGGCTAAACCGTTACTCGCTGGAAAGCTTCCTCCCCTCACTCTTACATTTGGTAGGCACCTCCCGCAATGTTCTTCTCTAGAAGACCTGACTAAGCTTTTGAAAGTGCTAGCTGATACCAAAAATTTAAAATTTGGTAAAACTGCTCATGCCCAGTTGGTTGTTAGGAATCAAACTTCAAAAGATAGTGACATCTCTCAAATAAATTCATTGATCAACCTATATGTCAAATGTAGTCAAATACAGCTTGCTCAAAAGCTATTCGATAGAATGCATAAGAGGAACGTAGTATCTTGGAGTGCCTTAATGGCAGGATATTTGCATAAGGGGGATGAATTGGAGGTTTTTGGACTTTTTAAAGCTTTAGTTTCCTTGGAAAATTCATGGCCAAATGAGTATATTTTTACTACAATTATTTCTTGCTGTTCTGATAGTGGGAGAGTTGATGAGGGTAAGCAATGTCATGGCTATCTGTTAAAGTCTGGATTGTTATTTCATCAATATGTGAAGAATGCCCTTATTCATATGTACTCAAGGTGCTTTCATGTGGAATTAGCGATGCAGATTTTGGATACAGTGCCTGGTCATGATGTTTTTTCATACAATTCTATCATGAATGCACTTGTAGAATCTGGTTATACAAGGGAAGCTGAAGCAGTTTTAGCAAGGATGGTGGACCAATCTGTAGCTTGGGATAATGTCACTTATGTTACTCTGTTTGGCTTTTGTTCTCATATTAGAAATTTCCAATTTGGTTTGCAAATCCATGCCCAACTGTTGAAATCTGATCTGAAGTTTGATGTCTTTGTTAGTAGCGCAATGATAGACATGTATGGGAAATGTGGAGGAGTCTGGAATGCAAGAAAAGTTTTTGATGGCCTTCAAAATCCGAATGTGGTCGCATGGACGGCAGTCATGGCAGCTTACTTGCAGAATGGGCATTTTGAGGAAACTCTGAACCTATTTAGAATTATGGATCTTAAGGACACTGCACCAAATGAGTGTACTTTCTCAGTGTTGCTTAATGCTTGTGCAGGTCTAGCATTGTTAAGCCATGGTGATACATTACATGCTCGGGTCGAGAAGGCAGGTTTTAAGAATCATTTAACTGTCAGAAATGCTTTGATAAACATGTATTCCAAGACTGGCAGCATTGATTCAGCATATAATGTGTTCTCAGATATGTTGTATCGAGATACCATCACTTGGAATGCTATGATAAGTGGGTACTCCCACCATGGACTTGGTAGGCAAGCTCTAAAAGTTTTTGAAGACATGATTTATACTGGAGAACGTCCAAACAGCATAACTTTTGTTGGTGTTCTTTCTGCTTGCGCACATTTAGGCCATGTAAAAGAAGGGTTCTACTATTTGAATCATCTAATGAAAAAATTCGAAATTGAACCAGGATTGGAGCACTACACATGCATGGTCGCACTTTTGAGCAAAGTTGGCCTTCTCAATGAAGCCGAGAACTTCATGAAGACAACACAGGTCAAGTGGGATGTTGTTGCCTGGCGTACTTTGCTCAATGCTTGTCATGTTCTTCGAAATTACGGTATGGGAAGAAAAATTGCAGAACATGTCATACAGATGGATCCTCATGATGTGGGAACATACACATTGCTGTCAAATATGCATGCCAAGGCAAGGAGGTGGGATGGAGTTGCAAAGATTCGAAAACTGATGAGGGACAGAAACATTAAGAAGGAACCTGGGGCAAGTTGGCTTGGGATTAGAAATGACACACACATCTTTCTTTCAAAAGCCAGCAATCATCCTGAGTCTAGTCAAATTTTTGAGAAGGTCCAACAATTGTTGGCAATGATTAGGCCATTAGGATACATACCAGATACTGCTGTTGTGCTGCATGATGTGGAAGATGAACAGAAAGAAGGCTATCTGAGTTATCACAGTGAAAAGCTGGCCATAGCATATGGACTCATGAAAATACCCTCACCAGGACCCATCCGTGTGATAATGAACCTTAGGATGTGTGATGATTGCCACAATGCTGTGAAACTAATTGCAAAGGTCACAAACAGGTTGATCATTGTTAGAGATGCTAACCGTTTTCATCATTTCCAAGATGGTTGTTGTACTTGTTCTGATCACTGGTAGCAAACTAATGATTCTTCTCAGTGTTGGTTTTCTTAGTTGAATGTGGTACGTTAACAAAAGGGGAGAAAAGATTGACAAATGAACATTCTTATGCTTCTCAATGGTACTTTTTTCATTCAAGTCAGAAATAAAAAATGATGAAATGTTTAAAATGTTAAATTAAATTTTAAGCAATACAGTTTGAAAACAAAAAAAAAAAATTATGACAGGAAGGATTTTGGTATTTTGAAATGAGTAAATGGTTCGGTGTGTCTCTCACTCTCAAGAGAAAGGGAGGCCATGTTCAGAAAAATGTATTGGCTCGATTAGAAAATCAGCCGAATCAGTGTGGTTTTAGTGTATGTCAATGACAATATAAAATGAAATGCCTTATATTATTATTATTATTATTATTTGGCATTTATGTTTCGTCATCGTTATTCTTTCCTTGGACAGCTACTCATTTTGAGTGTTTTTTGGGCATCATTGCTAAGCCTAAACTGATCCCCCTGTTTCGAAGTAGGCGGTCCAAAAACAGTGTACCAAAATTGGGACACTAGCCCAGCGTTTGTTTACATGGGCTTTAGGCTTCTACACCGAAAAGAGATTGGGCTACAGATCTAATGTCACCTGTGTGAAGGAGGGCCCTTAACATTGCACTTTTTATAATCCCCCCCCCCCCCAAAAAAAAACTTTGGACCTTGATTTATTGAAAATTACAATTTAGAAATTCATATCGGAAAAATGTTTTTACCAAAAACAAAATATATTTAAATTAATTTAAATAAAAATATTAAAATTTAAATTGAGATTGAAAATCTCAGTTCAAAATTTAGATTAATTTTTTTTAGTTCTTCAAAATTTAAAATCATTTGTATAAATATATCTAATTCCTAAAGTGTAATGTTTACAAATTTTTTCGATCCTTAGCTTAACTAGGCCTGTCACTTCATATTAATTTTCAGTGGTTATTCACTTTGAAGACCCAACCTTTTTTAGAGGTTGGGAGAGGGTTAGTTTGTACTTTGCATAATAAGTCATTGCAAATTAAGGGCCTATTTAGAAACCTATTCTAGGAACAGTTTTCTGTTCTCTAGAATAAAAGAACAAAAAAATCTATTTGATAACGTGTTTTCAAAAAGTATTTTAAAGAACAAAAAAATAAAATATTGTTCTGGAGAACAGAAAAATGAAAACAACTTTTAAGTGTTCTGTGATTATTGTTCTGGAGAACAAGGGAGAATAAGAAAAATACCTATTTTCATTATTTTTTTGTTCTCATAACATGTTCTACAGATTACCAGTTTTCAGAACAATAAAATAAAAACAGTTTCAAACAGCTCCTAACTCTTCCTAAAGTCTCCCCTAGTTTCCATAGAATACTTAGACCAACTTACAATAGGTTCAATGTTTTGTGACTTATTCGTCACGCACTACAAAAGATGGGGAGACATTTTTTTTTTAACCAATCTTAAGCAAATTTGCTATATGTATGGATTGAAGTATTAGTTTATTAGTTCAATTTTAATAGATGATTAACACACACACACAAGCATTAAAAACACCAATAGGCTTTGACTTTTAGGAATGGTAGAGCAACATTAGGTAATTGGGAAAAACCTCAATGTTATAACAAGAGGCAAGTGGAGTAAAGTGGAGTGGAGGTTCATCATTCATAATTTTGTTCCAAATCCTCATTAGTGACTTACTAACCAATACCAAACTTGCCACCACAAACTATATATATTAGTGGGCTTATAATGGCAAAAAGGTTTTATTAAAGTTCATGTGTGTGGGTGTGTGTGAGAGCAAACTTTGGCAATCAAAATTGGAATCAGGCATGGGAAAAAAAAGAGAATCATATGAACAAGTGGTTGACAGTTGACAGTAAATAATATAATTAGCCAAAGAGAAGCATGCTTGCTTAGATAGAGATAGAGAGAGAGAGAGAGAGAGAAAGAGGGAGATGCCACTAATATGCTGATTCCTCTAGACTTGGCGCCCTCTAAGTAATTACCACTGGGCTTCTTGTTTATCAAATCAAATTAAATGTAAAGTTGGGAAGCTTCACACACACACTGGGAGGAATTTAATTCACTTTCTTCTTTACAACTTCCTCAATCTCATTTTATAAGATGTTTTTTTTGGGCAAAATTACATATGCTACTGAAAATCATTAAATGTAATTTATAATCTTAATATTTTCTACAAACTTTCAAAAGTAGCCTTCATTAATAAGAAAGAGGGGGAGATGAATATATTTAAGGAGTGAAATAATGAGGGGGTAATATTGAGATAATCATCATTAATGAATCCTTATTCTTTTCAATACATCTTATATTTTGAGACAAACCGTTTGGTGTTTGAGTAAGTGTATATATTGTAATTATGACATGGGTGTTGGGTGTTGGGTGTTGGTTAGTGAATTAATAACGAAAAATATCATAAGTACTCCATTTCAATACTAACACCTTGTTTAATTTGGAGGGGAATAGAGGGAAGGGGAAAGAAAATTTTAATAAGTTTCAATTTTAAAACAATGGAGAAGTGGTGCTAGAAGTTTTTAATTAATTTTTCTGTCATTTTCTTTTATAATTTCTCTCTGTTGACATTTTTTAACCTCTTTTCTTCATTTTTTAAAGTTACATTCATTAAAATTTGAGATAATATTATTTTTAATCTCTTAACTTTAACACGTTACAACTCAATCTTTGTAATTTATTAAGTTATAGAATCATACGGATTGAATTGTAGTAAATCAAAAAATTATAAAACCAAGTTATTTTGAGTTAATGAACTACAATGATTGAGTTGTTTTGAATTAAAGTTTAGGAAATGGATCAATAATTAAAAAAAATTAAGGAAGAAAAGTTATATTTTTCTGAAAAATTTTCATCAATTCCCTTCCAACAAAATAATGGGCAATTCTTTTTTGATTAAGTTATTATTATTCACAAATGTATAATTTGTATTAGATTCCTTTATATGTACAATTTTTGTAATGTATTTAAAGTAAGGAATAACACATAATAAATAAGCAATCAAAAAAATAAATAACTTTTTTTATAAAGTTTCATACGCACCTTATTTATTATATTGATTTGTTATGTTTTTAGAATATTTAAATTATTAAAATATTTGTTGTTGCAGTTAGTGGTGGAGGCGGCGAAGACGTGTTGAGTACTGTGCTCAGCCTCAGCGGCGGAAACATGGACATGTGCGTATATGTCATAAAAAATTCACAATCAATTATATATTATTACTGCCTTTTATTTATAATTTGTTTAAGCAAGCCTTTTAACGATATAATTATTGTCAATAGTTTAATTTAATTACTCATGTCACTAATTTTAACTTGTACTATAAGGTTATTGGCTTAGTTGCACATAACCATCCACACATTCAAAAGCTTAAAAGAGACACCCTCATCTTTTATATTGCCATCATTAGCCTCCTATTTTTAAATTCACTCTTAAATCTAAGGACATATGCCAAATTAGATTAATTAAGATTACTTAGCATATGACATATAATTTTTTTATCGTATTAATTTATTCTGACATTAAACTCATGTTAGTTCAAGGGTAATTTTGTGATTACAATCCTCCTAGTTCTCCGTTCTATAAATACAAGTGCAACACGTCAATTTTTTTTTTTTTTCAAGAGGAAGCTAAAAAATTTCTGGAAAAAAGAAAGAAAGAAAGAAAATGATGGTGGCTAGAACATCTAAATTAGTAGATGACGCCTTGTAAGATAGTTGACAGAATAATTTATTTACGCAATTTAATTATGAATTAAATATTAATTTCTTTCTTTGGATGCATGTTAGTATGATGCAAATTAAAGTCCCTAAAGTTTAAGGTATTTGCTGTTATTTTTGAACAAACTTCTTGCAATTTCAACCTTAATGACAAGTAGTATTCACAAGCAACACGTCTAAATTGATGGATGTGTATATCCAAATGCAAAGAAGGTGAAGTTGTCATCAAATTAGAGAGGAGAGAGAAAGAGAAAGATAATCTCTAATTAGCAAAGATGAACGTGACCAAGGCAGTGATGAAGTAAGGATCCTAAGTCAAGAGATAGTAGTGAAGCCAAAATCCCTATCACAAAAAAAACTTTTTTATCTTCCAAATCCAGTAGTTCTCTTTCTTCCTTTCTTCCTTTTTCTTTTTAATTTAGCTTGTAGTTGAAAACTTACAAATGTAACGAGTCAATGAAAGACATTCAATGAGTTTATTTTTAAATATTGAGACTTCATTCTCTGTTACCTTTTTTTTATTAGTTCTTAACTAGTATTTAGGATGAGGACGATGTGGGTCTAGTTTTAATCAAATTAGATCTTTTTTCTTATTATTTAAAAGATTAATTAATAATATTAATATTTAAATATAGTGAAATTATGAGCTAATATTCACTTGACTTTGAGTTAAAAAAATTGAATAGATCTAAGCTAAAAAGTAAGATTAAAATGAATTTAAAATTTAAAATGTTCAAATAAAAAGGTGTAAAATATAAAAAGGAGAGAGTGTAAATTATAAAATATGATAATACATACCTCCCATGCATGTCATTTTTCCCAATGCATCCTTCAAATGCATGTGGCTTCACTACTATGACCAAATAAGTGTGGTATAAATAATACCATGATTTAATTTTTGAAGGTGTTCATGAAAAAATATCACTTGTGAAAGAAGTTGGCCCGCTGAAAAAAATGGGATGAAGTGTACAAAACTAAATGCTAAACCTTCTCTTGATAAATCCACAACCCGTATTTTATGATGCTGTTATATATATTAAAAATAAAAGAGAAAGTAGTGTTAAATCGTGTTGCTGATTCAAATTCCAATTCCAAAGAAATGGCACTAAAGCAGGAAAGAAAAGACGACACACACGTGGATACGATGAAATATTGAGGTTTGATTGGAGGAGCGTTTTCCAATTCAGATTAATAATCTCTAAACATGTGCTTAGGCTTTAATTGCCTAATTAGTAGGCATGTCCCCAGTCTATAGGAACCACATGTTTTTTTATGTAACCAAAGCCCAGCACAAAACAAAACTGTACTATTCTTCATTTTAAAAATAATAATAATAACACAAATAAAAATTAAAAATTGCTTTGGGTTTGACAAGCATGCACCACCCTTCTTTGCTCCCACTTTGTGCCATTTTGTTTTTCCTTTCTGGCTTTTGCAAGTGTTGAAAAGCTTAACCCACTTTTGACATGTGCTTCTGTCTGTAATCCTCAAATTAATTATATAATTCAGATTTGCTTTGGGAAGATTTTCAGTTGATTCCCCTAAATTATTACATTTATTTATTTAATTTCTTTTTAATAATGGCTTTTACGAAATTCATGTCTGTTTTCACATTGAAAACCATCAAAACTATAGTTTTCATGGAAACATGTTCTTAGGCTAATTATAGGTACAAGGCAACTTCTACAAATATTATTTGATCCAAAATATAGGGTGATATGTAATATTTGTATTAAAAAAATTCTTTTCATTTCATCCATTTTGTAATATTTGCATTAAAAAATTATTTTCATTTTATCCATTTTCTTGGTTTTATGAGGATGTATTGGTGCTCAGAGTGTTATTAATCAATTTTAAATTTGATGCTACCAATAGTTAGGGATTTGAATATCATTATATAAGTAATAATTTAGTTAAAAGAGATTTCTCTCAATATATTGAAGGACTGTTGGTGAAGCCTACTCTTTATGCTAAACAAAAAAATGCTACTAATTTTGAATGAAGATTTAGAATTTAACGAATGAGAGATAGGCGTTTAGAAGAATTTCATGTAAACTTCATTAAAAAAAGAATTTACTGTAAAAAAATGTTTATATTTAACTTTATATATTTAAAGTGCTTTATAAAGCTAAGTATCTAGGTATTACATACCCATGTAATATAAATCTTGAAATTAATATAGTAAATAAAAATATATTTAAAATAACTCTTATTTGTTATACAAATAACACCTTTAAAAAAAAACGTTAAGGATACAACTAGTGCATGCATTAGTTAGTTTTTGTATTTTTTAAATTTTTGACTGAGATATACATTTCACTGGGAGAAACATAAATAATTACAAACACTAAGATGAATAATCAACATCGATAAACAAGTCACACAAAAACCAATGGAGGCTAGGGGAGGGGAGAATCCTTTGTCTAATTTGATTGAAAAAAAAATGAGAGGAGGTGAATTTTAAGAATATTTTAGAATTTTAATATTATTATAAAGATTATAATGTAATTTTTTTTGTTTAATATCAAAAAATATTTTAACTAGAAGTCTCACCTCTAAACCCAAACTTTAGGGGGGGGGCGGAGTAGAGGATGGAAGCAAAGAGAAGGAATTCACCTCTAAATCCTATTTAATTAGAATTGCTTCATATTTATAATTAGAAGGAGTAGTAGTTAGTTGCTTCCACCAAAACATGATCTTGATCAATGGACAGTTACAAGGCTTAATATCTTTTAGTATAAATTTATTCCTTAAATGGAAATTTTCTAAAATTTTAAATTGAGGTGAATAATTGTAAGATTCATTATGTAAATAATTTTAATATTGGGTCATCAGCTATAATTTTCACCTTATACTAGCTGCTTCAACATGGGCATGAAGCATATTTGAGGATCCAACTGATATATTCTAAATGTGAAAGTGGGCTTTATAGGATAAGTTTGGTTGTTCTTGTAATTACTTGCCTTGTCATCCCATTACTCAAAATGCTTCTCTCTTTGTGTGCATTCCATAACATTCTTATTCCCTCCCTCTAATTCTAAGTTAGCGTGTTCAAATAGAAATTATTCTTGGCTCTTTGGTATAGAATTTTTTTTTGTTGAAGATGAGAGACAAGTTTGAGATCTTTTTTTTTTTTTTGGGATTTCTACCTTTGCTCAAATTTCAAGTAAAAAAATTGTCTCAAGAAGTTAAATATTTTCAGAACAATATCTAACTTTTTTTTTTTTGTGAATATCCAACAATACTTAACAGACCTTTGTCCTTTTGATATGTATTATTTTCTTATTATTATTTTTAAAATAAATTCCATTTAATTATGAATTAATTAATTTTATAATATATACACAAAAATAAGTTATATTCAAAACCCTAACAATATTTATCTCTTCACAAGTTATTTGGTTACTTTTTTTTTATAAATCATGTGTACCTCAGTTTCATTAAATGTTGCTTATTTCACTAATAACATCACATTAAATAATAATAGTAGGTGGCAGTAGAAGTAGTAGCATTAGTGATCGTAGCAGCAGCAGCATTAGTATTAGTAGACTTAATACAAATGTTTTAAGACTCGTACCAACCCAAATAGTCAAATCAATTGGACCACCACTTGGATATAAAAGTGGCCTAGTTCAACCGAGCAATTTTGACATAATTGAAGTTAACTGAGAAGGGTTGAACCATTTGATTTTTTTATTTTTACTCTTATTTATTAATACATTTTTTATTCAATTTAAAAATATTAATGTCGACTTTCCTTTGGTTGTTATAGTAAAATTTTGAGTGCATGATTTGTTTATTAATATTATGTGAATTAAACTGCATAGAAAATTAAAACATTATTTTCTTTAAAAGACACATAAGATAAATAAAAAATTACATATTAAAAATGAGAAAATAAAGACTTAATATGTTACATTAGAACAACTTTGAATTAAGAATGATATTGTCAGTGTTTTTTAATGCTTTATTTATATGTATGCATATAAATATTATTTTTTTATTTAAAATATGTCACTAGTTTGACTACTGATTCAACCATAAGAACTATAACTTATTGATCAGTTTTTAAAAAAATTGCTTAACACCTTTTAAACAAGATATAGAGTTTGGGTTTAATTTGGTGTAATGGAGAAAAAATACGTTAGAAGAACTTTTCCCAATATAAGACCAATTATCATGTAATTATCACAAAATATTATATATATATATATATATATATATATTTTGATGTTGATATACTTTAAAAACACTTGGTTAAGAATATCTTATTAGCCACTTTGTTGATTAAAGTGAAGCATAATTTGGTCATGATAAGATAGGCGCCAAAAGGAACATAGTAATGGTGTCACATATAGATAGGCTTATATGCAATTTGGGATTTGGATATTTTACCACTTGAACTTCTGGAACCTTGCCAGTGACAATCTTCAACTACTAGATCCCTATTTATGAAGATTAGTGGAACATTTGTGGGGAAATTAGAATTAAAAAAATTACACTATATATATAATTTATCATAAGTTCAAGTGAATGGAATCTAAGGTGTTATTTGCTTTGGTTTTGTGATGTTTCAGGGGATCTAATGGTCCGGACTGGTCAATAATGTACAATTATTATTTTAATACATTGATTATAGAAACTTGAATCAAATGTATAGAATCTCAAAATTCGAAAAATCCACAATCATGCTTTCTTCCTTGACATGTGCTAGGACTTAAAGATAATGCTTTTCTTTGCCCAAAAAAAGAACTAGTACAAAATTTATTTTTTACAAGAGACATTTTACATTAGTTAAAAGGCATCTGCTGTTAAAAGTAGAGGTGGTGACATTTTTGTAATATTTATTGCCATTAGAGGACTTTCAACATTGAGTTTAAATTAAATTACTATAGAAAATACTTTTAACATCGAGTGTCATTTAACCCAATATTAAAAGTGTTAAAAATTTCTAAAAAATATAACACTTTCAGCAATGGTGCTAGGTCACCCATTGTTGAAAGTCAATTTTCAACAATAGGTGAGTTGACAAAAACTGTTGAAAGTTTAAAATTAAAAAAAATATATAATAGTTTCAACGGTGAGTACCAGCTCACTCGCTGTTGAAAATTGACCTTCAATAGCAGGCAATCTATCACCCATTATTGAAAGTGTTCAAGATTATTAAAAAAAGAATGCACCTAATTATTTTTTTGCTTCTCTTTGTCTTCTTCATCCGTTTCTTCTTGTCTTCTACACCCTTTCCCCTACTTCCTTCTCCCTTTGTCTCGACCCCCTCCCTCCACTTTCCTCCGTCCATCTCGGACTCTCCTCCCCCAACTCCCCTTTGTCTCAACCCACCTCCTAATCCTCCTCCCTCCTCCTTCCTCCCCTCTTCCCTCGACTTCCCTACTTAGCATGTTGGTCCTCCTCCTCCTCCTTCTTTCCTCTTCGTCGTCTAAACATGTATAATTACTTTTCTTTTCTTTTTAATTTTTATATATTAATTATTGTTTAATTTTAGCTTTATTTTTTTAGTTTAATTTATTTTAATTTTTGTTATATATTTTAGTTAATTATATTTAGTTATCTTTATGTATAATTGCTTATTGGGAGTATTGTTAATAGTTTTTTAATGTCCTAGATTGTTGTATGAATCATTTAGGTATAAAATTATTATTTTTTGCTTGTAAATTTTTTTTGGATGTCTAATATTTAGGAAAAATATGCCAAAATTTTGTGAATTCATTCTTTTTCCTAATTTGTTTCAAATTTAATTGTTATTGATATTGGGCCCGTTTGTTTGAGATTAAAAAATACATATTTTTAAGTAGTTTAGAGATTTTATAAAAAGATATTTATTTTGTAGAGATTTTATAAAAAATAGACATTATTTTATGTTTGGTTATAATAATAAAAAAATAATTATTAGTTAGTTATTTTTAAATTTTATGATATCTTCCTTGATTTTTATTTATAAACATGATTTATTATTATATTATTTAAAAATTTTATGATATCTTCCCATATCCGCCTCTTTAAAACACTCCATCTCATTTACAACATTAGATTATTTTAGAAGCTACTCTACTCAAAGTAGCTTCTAAAAATAATCAGAAATCTACTTTTTTTTTTAGTTTTGATTATTTTCAAAAGTTTAAACAAACATCCTAAAAACTCACAAAATAGATTTCTTTTCAAAAAATAAGTGATTTTTTTCATGAAATAAGTTAAAACAAACAAGCCCATTGATTGTTGCTAGGAGTGTTGTTAGTAGTTATAAGGCCTTAGATTATTGTATGTGATTATTTATTTAGTGTAAAATTATAAATTTTTTATTGTAAAATTTTTTAAAAGGTTTAGAAGGTCTTAAGGAAGACTCTGTTAAAATTTTTCTAAATTTATTATTTTTTTAAATTACTTAAAATCTTAGATTAATTAGAAATTTATATTTTTGAACTAGTTTGAAGATAATAACATACACATTGGTTTTATTCTCCTTTACGTAGTGACATATGGATCATAGTTGGATGAATGTTAGATGAACAAATGATGAGTATAATACTGGGGTAAAGGAGTTTAAGGAATTTGTTAAAAAAATATTGTTGACAATAATAGGAAGTTCTATTGCCCTTGTATAAATTGCTTAAATGAGAGGAGGCTAAGTGTTGTCGAAATAAGAGAACACTTGATTTGTAATAGAATTGCAAAATGTATATGTTATGGATTTGGCATAGTTAACGATCGAAAAATATTAGTGGTATATATTAATATGTGAAAGTTGATCATAATCTTAATGATGAAGTAGATATAAATGAAGATTAGTTAAAGGACATGATCCGTAATATTGAGAAAGAGCTCTTTAAACAATCGCATATGTGTGATAACTTATGCACTGATGTGAGGAAGCCTTTATACATGGGGTGTACTGATTTCGATTTGTTGTTTGAGATGTTAAAATTAGTTACCTTGAAGGAAAGAGCTGGGTAGAGTGACGAGTTTTGCATGATTGTTAGAGTTACTCCAAATAATGTTTCCAAAAGAAATTGTACTACTAAATCATTATTATGATTCCAAGAAGACCTTGTGCCCAATGAGTATGAATTTTAAAAGATACAGATATGACCTAATGATTGCGTATTGTATAGAGAAAAGCTTGTGCCTTAATGATTGCATGCTGTATAGAGAAGAGCTTGTGCCTCAATGATTGCATGCTGTATAAAGAAGAGCTTGAAGGGAAGCAGAAGTGTCAAAAATACGGGGCACCATATTATAAAGAGAAGGGGGTTCCTGCAAAGGTTGTGTGGTATCTTCCAATTATACCAAGGCTCAAGTTCTTGTTTGTGAATACTAATGATGCAAAAAACTTAAGGTGACATGCAGATAAGAAGATATCTAATAGGAAACTTTAACATCCATTTGATTCTTCTCAGGGGAAGAAATTTGATCAATTATTTTTTGAATTTTGGTAATGAACTAAGAAACCTTATGCTTAGACATTCTATTGATGAAATGAATCTTTACAATAGCCTCAGCAATATATATAGCTCATGACCTGTTCTTTTGGTTATTTATAACCTATCACCTTGGCAATGCATGAAACAACAGTACATGATGCTATCCATAATGATTTTAGGACCAAAGCAACTTGAAAATGACATTGATATTTACTTTAGACCTTTGATTGAAGACTTGAAAGAGCTATGGGAAGTAAATGTAGATGTATTTAACGTAAATCGAAGGGAGAATTTTAAGTTATGTGCTATGATTTTTTATACTAAAATAATTTTCCTGCATATGAAAATTTTTCTAGGAATAGTGTCAAAGGTTACAAAGCATGTCTAATTTATGAAGAAGGCACACATTACATCAACTTCAACATGGAAGGAAAATGGTCTACCTTGGTTATCAGAGATTTTTTAAATGAAATCACCCTTATCATAAATTAAAGGAAGTTTTTCATGGCACTAAGAGCACCTTTCTACTTCAGATGCTTTGATCAAGGAGCAAGTCTATGAATGAGTGAAAGACATTAGTGTTATCCTTGATAAGACTTAAAAGAATACGAGTGTTAAAAATATATAAAAAAAGAGTCTATCTTCTTGATTTTCCATATTAGTGCCATCTTAAAGTGAGTCATTGTACTGATATTATGCATATGAAAAAAATGTGTGTGATAGCATTATTGGAACACTTTTGAACATGCCAAGCCATACTAAGGATGGTGTGAATGCAATATTAGATTTAAAAGAAATGGGAATATGAGAGGACTTACACTTGAGATCAGAAGGTAAGCAAACTTACTATCCCTTAGCCTCTCATACATTGTCTAAGGTGAAGAAAACAAGTTTGTGTGAGTGTTTACAAAGAATCAAAGTGCCGTTAGGGTATTCTTCAAATATTAATAAGTATGTGTTGATAAAAGAGTTAAAACTGGTAGGCTTAAAGTCTTATGATTGTCATATTGATGCAATTATTATTATCAGTGGCCATTCAAGATGTATTGAAAGAAGATTTGAGGCATACAATAATAAGACTTTGCTTTTTCTTTAATATGATATGCAGTAAAATTATTGATCCCTTTAAATTAGATGAGTTAGAACACGAAGTTGGTGTTATCTTATGTCAACTTGAGATGCACTTTCCTCCTTTATTTTTAACATTATGATACACTTAATAGTTCATATAGTGAGGAATGTAAAAAAGTTTTCCTTATTTACTTAAGATGGATGTACCTAGTTAAGAGATACATGAAATTATTGAAAGGTTATATGAATAATCCTTATTACCTTAAAGCATCTATCATTCAAAAATATGTTGCTGGAGAAGTTATATATGAAATTTTGTTCCGATTACTTGTTAAATACAGAACTAATGAAGCTTCCTAAATCTCATTAGGAGAGGAGACAATTAGGTCAAGGCACATGTGGGGTACCAGTAAAGAGCATGAATCGTGATAAAGTGTAAAAAGTATATTTATATATCTTGAATAATATTGACAAAATTTGAAGCTACATAAATACACATAAAGAACTTCTCAGGGTAGAATTTAATTGGCTGAGAATGACTAAATAAAGATTCTTGAACTAGCACAATAGGACTTTTACATATTGGCTTTAATAAAAAGTTCTATTTTGAGATAGTGGTTAAAGCTGTGCACTTTTCAAGTAAGAAAGATAAGAATCCAAAATTGACATCTATGCCTTATTTTGAGATTATTGAAAATATTTGGGAGGTTGACTATATAAAATTTAGAGTTTCTATTTTTAAATGCAAGTACGTTTACATCAACGATATTCAAGATGATACATTAGGATTTACATTAGTTGATCTTAAAAGACTGACTTATAAGGAGGAGCCATTTATTTGGCAAACCAATAAAAATAAGTTTTTTATGTCATCGATCTGGAAAATAAAAGTTGGTTAATAACTCTCAAAGGAAAAAGGGTTATTGATACTAATGATAAGAATGAAATAGCCTTCAATATTTTTGAAACTCATACCTTCTTGTTAGGACTACTCAATTTGAATGTAGATAAGATAGATGGAGAACATGACACACGATGTGATCACCATAAAGGGATATGGGAGAACATCCCTATATGAATTTAATTTTAAAATTAATGTTATTTTTTTAATTTTGAATGTTTTATTTACAATTCTTTGCTTTTATTTATTGTTGTATTATTTGAATTATATTTTATTCACAACTCTTTATGTTATATTTTTAGGAACATGTAAAAGAATTATAATGGACCTACTAACAGTGCTTAGAGCTAGCCCAATTAAAGCCATCTGACCATAAAGGTTACTCTAAGCCAATCTATTGTAGAGGTTCTCAGAGCCAACCAACTACAGAGGTTGCTGAGAGAGGTGTTAGTAATCCTAATTAAAGGCAATCAATGAGGAGGGGTGGATGGGGCATACGACTGAGAGAGTTGATCTTAAGTAGGACTGCTAGTCATATATTACTAATCTAGTTCAATTGGTGGTGGAAACCGTAAGGGCCAAATAAGGCCAAATTTGTTAGCTATGTTAGACTCCTATCATGTAACAAGCCTAATATCTTGTTTGAAGATTTGTTTGATGTGCCAAAATATGTGAAGGAATAGATTTAGGAAATCTTTCAAGTATATCATTGTAAAGTTATAATATTTGTAATTATTACATGTAAAACACTAACTATTATTAATTGCAGCTCACCTACAATGTTCCGAATGATCAAGCATGTTGGAGATAGTTGCTAAAATATTATGGAGAATGCTGTAGATGTTTCAAGACTAACCTTTTGAAGAAATCTATCCATGTTAAGTTGTAAGAAGGTCAGCCTTGTCCTAATCCTCTTGAGATATACCAGTTTATAGATGAACAAACTTGGCAAGAATTCTACAGGATTCAGACTTTTGAAAAAGCTATTGTTAGTCAATTTTAATTAATTTAATTTTAGTAATTAATTCAATTGATTGTATTAATTTGTTAATTTCTATTAATTAATAGGAGAAACAAGCAATAGGGCAAGAAATTGCTCAGAGAAATAAATGCCCTTACACAATGTCTCTTGGGGTTTATGATTGGGTTGATGATATCTTAATGGATGCGAAGCTCAAGAAGAGAGAAGAAGAAGATAAATCTAATCCTTATATTCTCTTATCCCTACTATCACCTATTTCTCGTGAGGATAAACGAAGATATGGTCATTAATACAAGAAAGGAGGGTATATAAATGAAAAGGCACGCGAGGTTGCCGAAAGGATTATAAGTAACATTTAATTCTTTAATTTTTTATTCAATTATTCATATTTTTGGTTATGATTTTTGTTTTGTTTGTTATAGGAGACTCTTAAGGAACAACAAGCTCAAGGATCCTTCACTTTAGAGGGAAGAAATGACATTTTGGTGGTTACTATAAGTAAATTGGAGCATCAGCGGTGTGTTAGAGGTGTTGGATTTGGTGTGAGAATCAAATATTACTTTAGAGCATATGCAAGTCCTAACAGCTTAGGTGTTGTTACGAGAGAGGAGCTGAAAACTTTAAAGACAAATATAAGGTAACAAGCAATGAAGGATGCTAAAGCTTCATTTAAAGCCCACTTGGAAGCTTGGCTTGAAAAAAATGAAAGAGGAAATGATGACCTTTATGACCTCATGACAATAGACGACAGTCGATGTAACTTATACATAGTCTCTTAGATTTCACAACATGAAAGGGCATACTATTCTTGAATGCATGTTAAAGGGTCCTTTAGCTGGAAATACTGGTAAACCATGTGACTTATATTTAAAGGATTGTGATAGACACTTGATCACTCTTGGCAACATGAACACTTTAAGACAACTCACTCACCACAAGTAAATGTAATAAGATAGAGTGAGAGTAGTGGTAAAAGATATAAAAGTACTAAAGGCACATCTCCCATTCTCTACTGACGAAGTCAAGACTATGTCTAAAGTTGTTGGTACTTTTATCATGGGGCGTAAGAGATTTGTGAATATGATTCAAGCTACAATACATTTTACTAAATATTTTATATATTTTATTATATATTTCTTTCTAATTATTTTTTATTAAATATCTCTTGCCTTTTTAGCTTCCCTAGCCAAATCTTCCCTCGCCAAAATGTACACAGCTCCCATTGCAACTGCAATTACCACATTTGACTCCTTTCCAACAAATAATTTTATTGGCCTATGATAAATCATTTAAAGAATTTTTTTGTAAAGGAAAATGATGTGGTATGGAGAATCCAGTAATGATTAAATGGGAAGGTTTGAATTTGCTTCTCTCAAAAAGTTAGCTTACCATAACATCAATTGAGATATTTATTTCGTAAGTATGTTTTACTTAAATATAATTAACTTATGAACTTTAGTCAACTAACATGATTGCATTATCTCAACTACCTCAATTATTTGTGCATCACATTTAGCAAAGGTGGTACTTTTGAATTCCTTTACCTACATCACATGATGGAGAAAGGGAATACTCTAAAAATAAGGTCTTAGTACCTCCAGCAAAGAATATGTGAAGTCAAAAGGGATATTTTTATGGCTCCATATGTGCACTCATAAGGACTAATTTGTAATTACTAGTTTTTGTTGTCAAATGTGGATTTATTCTAACTAACCCTATTTTGCAGAGACTACTAGTAGCTGATTGTTTTTTCATTGAAGAGTAACATAGTTTTCTTTTTATGTTCCCTCTATTACAAACCAAACAAGAACATAAAAAAGACGATAGGCTCATAAGTGTACTTGTATAAAAACTATTCAATTCAATATTTTATGGATATATTAATTACAAATCTAGTGATTTTGATCATAGGGTAATGAAAATATATCAAACAATAGTCTTGGAAAAGTACACACATGAACTCAAAGATCTTACATGGATCGTGCCAAAAGTAAGTGAAACTAATACTTTATTAACTTATTCAATTATTAAGATTTATTGCCTATTGCTTTTATATATATGTGTGTGTGTGTGTGTGTGTGTGTGTGTGTGTGTGTGTGTGTGTGTGTGTGTGTGTGTGTGTGTGTGTGTGTGTTTTTATACAGAGTTGTAGGCAACTATAGAAAACTAGCTTGTGCAGTATATATGTCATGAGGCACATGTTTAACATCATCACATTGGGAATGACTGAATTTACTAATGAGGTAAATATATTTTTGAAAAGCTCATTTTATTGTTAAATGAATTAGTTAGTTAATGTTTTAATTGTAATTTTATACTTTAATTTAAATGTTTGACATTTTGGATCCATTCTCTGAAGGAGTTGATAACATCCTCACACACTGGGCACAATATTTTACAGATAGTATATGAGGTTTATATAGTTTTGTAGGAAACTGCATGGACCATTTGAGTTTTATATAATTAATTTTTGTATTGAAATTTGGATTGTTTATATGTACTAGAATTGGCTGGTTAGCTTTAAATTGTATAAAATATTTTCATTTGCAGGAATTGAAGGAATAAGTAGAAACAATTTTTTTTAAAAAAACTACTTTTAACGGCAGTTATGACAATAACTGCTGTTGAAAGTATGATTTTAATAGTGGTTATCACTATAACCATTGTTAAAAGTCATACTTTTTAACAATAATTGTTTTGATAGCCGCGGTTAAAAGTTCCATATTTTTTTTTCAAAATTCAAATAATGGGAAACTTTCAATAGCAAAACTTTTAATAGCAAATTTGGAGTTGCTATTGAAAGTTTTTTTTTTCAATAGTAGTTGTGTAACAGCTGTTAGAAGTCACTGACTTTTAACATCTCTTATAACAATAGTGATTTTGTAACTGTTATTAAAAGTATTTTTTATCTATTGTTAAAAGCCTATTTTTTACCTTGTAATATAATGCTTTCTTTCTTTTTTTATAGATTTCACATGAAAAATTGTTCAAAATAAAAAAAAGGTAAGTGAGAAAATTATCTCATGCACTTTAAGTCCTATAGCACCATAAAATCTGAACTTTTTCATTAAGCAAATTATTCTTTCAACTTTTAAAAATGGTGTAATATGGTCCTTATGGTTAACAAAAGTTTACTTTGATCATTAATTAGCTAAAAAATGATAGAAAAAAAAAAAAAATAGAAAATGATTGAAAATAAAATTTTTGATAATTTTTAAATTTTTTATTGTAATTTTTTCGGCCCCTTTATGTAATTTTTGAGGTGCTTTTCTGTCATTCAACTAATGGCTTTTATAATAATAATTTATATAAATATCAAATTATATTTTTATAATAATGTTATGGTTTTTATATTTTCAATTATATTTAAAATTAAATAATATTAATTTGTTATAAAAATGTAAATAATGAATTTTAGATATTTATAATTAAAGAAAAGAAGTAGAAGACCTGAAAAGTAGAAGAAGAAAATGTTAATACATAAAAATAAAATTAAAAAATATAAAATAAAATAAATTTTAATAATGCAAAAAAAAATAATAAAAACAAATAAAAACAAATAAGATAATTTTTACTAGAAGAGAGGAAAAAAATGTTGAAGAGGAGAGGAGGAAGATGAGGAGCTGAAGCTTGAGAGTAATTGGTGCTAATGAATGTTGGAGCTAGGGTTTTTATAGCCGCCAAATTTAGTAGCATTTTGTTTGTAGTGATCGTAGCCTATAGCAGTTTGTGCTTAGAATTTAGTAACAGTTTACAAATAGCTACCATGCATGGTTAACAAATAGTCGCGGTTTCAAGCGAGCAGCTACTAAAGATGGAATAATTGTATTTATAATAATTTCACTTATATTTGCATAATTTCTTATACTTAAAATGAAAAATGAATCTATATTGAATTAATGTACAACATAAAATAAAATTGACTTGCTTCACGCATGACTTCATTCTTCATCCATATATGCCTAAAAAAATGTTATTATATTATTATTAGTGTATATATTAAAAAGGACATAAATTAGAATTTAGATAAATATAAATTTAAAACTCATCTAACTAATGGTAAGTGATTAGTTCCTTCGGGGAGAAAATTTTCAAGTCATTTGACTGAAATAGCTCATTATCATGGATGATATCAAAATCATTATCATTCATACCATAAAGGTCTCGAGACTTCAGATGAATAATCATATTTTAATTTTATATTTTTCATCTTTGATATAGTAAACTTTTGTCCCTCTAAAGCAACTATATAAGGCTCACTATCTTCATTTTCATCAGTGTGAATTAGCCGAGAGAAATTGATTAAGGTGATTCTCGATTCATCAGTAGTAATCCCTTACGAGATGATTGTAATTGTCCACATACGTTTGAATAGGATCACTATATGAAACACCCTTGATTAACTTTAGGAGGACCATTTGCAGCCACTCCCTCCATTAACTTTACCCCACCCCCATTGTAATCATGGAAGAGCCTGTTCCTGCAATTCTACCACCCCTCTCCCATCTTCATCAGTGAGTGTGCCTTTCGATCATACATCATTACAAATTTTCCCTGTATAGATAAATAAAAGAAATAAAAATAAAAATAAAAATTAATTAAATAATATTTAATTAATAATTGGTAACTATAGGAAATAAATGAAATGAGTATTTACCTTCACAGTCCGATTGAAAGCCTTTATCTTCGACTACTTCCTCACTTGCCTCCAGCTCTTATAGTCAATGGGGAAATTGGTCCAATTAGCCCCAAGCATGCATAGGAACAGATTGAACAGCTATCGTGACTGAGTGACTAGCTGGCCTTTGTGGGTTCTAACTTAGCAGCTTGCGATTACCAAATAATTAACTTAACTATTTAAATTGACAACTAATTAAATTACCAATTAACAAATGATTAAATTAACTAATTAAATAAAACAAATATCAAATACATAAAATTTGATTACGTAAATAAAATTTTATTACCTTGGATTGTGACTCCATAACCCTTCCTCTGAACACTAGTCTGGCTGTTGGATCGTCGAGTGTGCATGATCTCCTTGTCTAGAAATTGCTCCACCTCCTCCATAGATACTTTTTAAAACATCACAGCTTCCTCAGCACCATTAGCCTGTTCCATACACTCACCTTGCTCCTCTAACTCCACAGTACCATCTAGAACATTGTCTAGATTAATCATCATCAAGAAAAAAGGGAAAGAATTCTCGAAAACAATGTGGCGAGAGATTTCAAAGGGAGAGCTAGAATAAAAATTTCCCAAAAGTGGTAAAAAGAGGAGTCAACACGCTTTTCTTTCTTTTTTTTTTTTTTTTTTGCGTGATGCTCGTAGCAGTTCTCAAGTAAACTGCTACAAGCTTGCTGTGGTTCTACAATAACTACTATAAAGACTGCAACAGAGCTCTTCATTACTCGCACCACAATTATGGCGCTCTCCCGACTTGTTAGCAGTTTTAATTTACTCTAAACCGCTACAAAGACCACGACAAGCTCTGAACCCTTGAATTTTGTCACAGGCTAACCAACCACCAATGTGTAATAATTTTGCGTTACAAACCTTTACCAAAACCGCGACAAAGTTTCGTGCCAACTAGCTTCCAATATTGCAGCAGTTCTTGAAACCACAATGAAGTATGCCTGTGCAAAAGTTCTTTAATTCTATACAGTCTAGTCTAACTTGAGACAATCCATTCCGATTAGGTTTGGAAAAAAATTGATCTTTTGGAACTAAAAAGATGAGACTCTTTTTTCAAGTTGGTTTGGATAAGAAATCGAGTATTTGAACCACTTGGTCTAGTTTGGTCCTAGAAATTTATTTAATATAATTATAATTAATTTATTAATTATTATTAAAATAAGTTAGTTTTAAATAATAATTAGCAATTTTTGTGTTTTATATTTGTGAAATTATAAATATTGAGCAAAATTTTAGCATTGACTAACCCTAGTCTTCTCCTTTTATTGGTAAAATTTGTTATTAACTTGGAATAATAGACTTTAGATATGTTGAAGGTTATTTAATATTGTTGAAGGTTGTTTAATTTGAATCTTTTGTTTTGTAATTTAAATACTTTTTGTTGTTGTTGTGAATTGTTGTGAATTTATAATTGTTGTTGTTGTTGTGATAAATTTTATATAACTATAAATAATTTTATCGTGTTAATTGAATTTATTATGTTGAAATAAATTGCTGATTCTCATAAATGAAAAAGGAAAAAACAAAGTAAGATATTGGATAACATCGAGATCAATCTCTTAGTCCTATTAGACTAGTCCAGTCCTATTGTGTTTGAGTTATACCAAGACCAGATCATGAGTTACCTATCTTAGTCGTTTTTATGAAAAGAATCAAACTTTGAGTTAAGCCAAAGTCTTGTCGGGTCAATTCTTTGTGCAGCCCTATTATAAAGGTTTTGCAATGGATTTAGTCCTCCTAATCGCTACTTAAATTGCTACCATATTTCATGCCAAATGGCGGGGATCAAAATGTCCCAAAATAGTCGTGGTGTGAGTCCAAATTGCGACAACAATCATTGTTAGTAGCAGTTTACCAAACCGCAACCATGTAACTATGACATCATGCCGCTTTTTAAAAATTAAAGTATTGATATATCAGATACATATTATATTATTTATACATTATAGGTGCGTGCTACTTGACTTAAAGTTTAGAGATATTTTACTTATTTATCCAAATAAAAATTCAAATGTAGGAATTCGAACTTCGATTCTCCTTATTGAAATAATTGCCTAATTTAATCATTTCTATTTAGGAGTCATTTTGGTATTTAAATTAAGCAAGGAAAACTGTAATAAATGTTATATATATATATATATATTTTTTTTTTTTAAAAAAAAAGCCAAACATTAAATTGGCCATAGTTGGGCTTAGCTTTAGCTTCAAAAGTCGAGATTTTGTCAAGAAAAAGCCAATTTCCCCCCTCCTTCTACCTCAATCTAAATTGCAACCCCACAAAGTCTTAGTGTGTTTGGTTTTTTATGAAATAAAAGTTAGCTTGTCAAAAGTTTATTTAAAAAAAATTAATTTAGTGAAAGTTAGTTGTTGTGATAAAATTTGAATTTGAAAACATTTTTTTAAAAATTAGTTTGATAAACTAAAAATTATTTAGATTATATACACAGAAATGTGCTTTTAAGTATACGTTTATCAAAAAGAATATTAGTTTATAATTATTTGTAATTTTTGTTATATAAATGTAACATATTAGAAGTGTTTATAAAATGTGATAGAATACAATTTATTCAACAAATTTACAACTTTATCTCTATTAAATATACATATTTAAAAAATAAAATAATGCGACATTTAATAACTTTCCTAACATTTAATAAAGGTAAAAAGGTAAATATGGATGCAATAGTCATTGAAGTGCCTTACAAATGAGACTAAAATAAATATTATCTTCCCTATAAATAGAACCAAAGAAGTATATTTAAAATTAAAAAATTGAAAAGAATTTTTGAAAAACTTTCAAATTGCTTGTTCCAAAATCCACTTTCAAGTCAATTTTCAAAGTCTTTTTATAATGTTAGTTTACTCTTATTAAAATTACAAAGTCCCAAACAAAATTTGAATTTGAAAAGTTAGAAAGGGCTTTTCAAAAGTGAAAAATAACAAATCCAAATGGACCCTTAAAAATACTGAACTCATTCTTAGCTTCCATTTTTTTATTAATATTATCTATTCCTGTTTTGTGTTTTATACAATTCTACTCAAGTTTTTTTTTTTATCTTATCAGATAATATTTGAGGTAGTGTTAGATACTAATACTTTCCCACGAAAATTTAAACAATTAATTTGTTCACCACATTGTAAGGACCAGCTCATTCTGCTTGATCCAATTCATTGATAAAAAATTTGGCCAAAAAAAATTCATTGATAAAATTTGAGTTATATACTTATATTGATCATAACTTGTTAGTATAAGATATACACACAATTATTTTTTTTTTAAACCTAAATGGCGTTCTAGTGGAGAAGTAACAAATGATTTTAACTCAAACAAAGAAGAAGGAAGATATAAGTTATAGCTTTTCGTCTTGTCAAAAAATGTAAACAAAAGCAAAAACAAGCTAAAAAAATTTGAGAATTTTCTTTCATTGTTGTAAAGCACCGCATGAGAAATACGTTAGAACCGTTTGTTTTGTTTCTGGTGTGCCGATTTGCTGATGATACTCGAGTGGCTGAAATTCAATGGAGATGAAAGGGAAAAAAATAAAGAAAGGGGTTCGCTTCCAATTAATTCAACAAAAAAGAAAGAGCAAAGATTGGAGTTATGGCCATGATGGTTCTATAATTTCGAGTGTGGGAAAATGGACCATCCCATTTATATGCTCCAACGAAAATTGTCTCAGCTCGGTACTGATAGAGATTGAAGGCCATGGTGGTGTTGATGATGAAACCTTCCAATCGCTTTATGCTTTGGTGGGTTAAGAGGATGTGTCATCTCTCAACTTGTCTTCCAATATTCTAGGTAATAAGTGATTGCTTTCATTGTTATCTTCTTTTCGCTGAACGAAGGGCCACACGTTTTAAACAGTGTAGTGTTTTAGCAATGCATGCTACCTGTTTGAGTATTTTCCCTGGAGAAAAATTTTGAATTAGGTAATTTGTGAAATTGCTGTTGTGGTGAAGACTGGTCAATAAAAGATTCACCAAATCTTGGGAAAAACATATTGAGCATCAAAGGAGTTGTTTTCTACAACATCAAATTGATTTTGGGTCTTGAAAAGTCATGTTAATGTGACTGTATGTTAATTTTAATCCTCTAAACAGTATGATGGCGGAAGTGATGAGAGGAAATATAGGGGATAAGTGAGGTCTACTGTAGTCTTTCGGTGACAGAGGTGGATTCTTCTCTTTATTTTTTTTCTCCTCAGCTCAAACAAAACTAATTCAGGTAAATTCTATGCAGATTGGGGTACGATATTTACTGTTCTTTCATGCTTTTCTCTCTCTTTTTTTTAAACATATAATATGCAATTATTTTTTATGAGTGTAGAACACCATATTAAAATTACAAAGGAGTAAAAAAAAAAAAATCCTATTTTGTGTTTCCATTTTGAAGGGATAAGTAGTAACCAATTTGAACAAGAATTTGATTGCCATTTGAAAGGGGATAAGTAAACTTCTAAAATTGTGGTTGCAGTGGAGCTTAAGCTTTTTTTTTTTTTTTTAATGAAGTTATTCCGAGCAAGATTCACCAAATCTAGGAAAAGAAATATTGAGCCCATAAGAACTAGATTTGTGATGATAAATGATGATGAGCTGCTTCAACCTTACTTTACTTCAATAAACTAATTATTAGTTGCTTCAACTGTTGTGTCACTTTCCAGTTAAATGTTGAAAGGCAGGGGCATCAACCAGTAGGAAAATTGCAGAGAATATGAGGGTATAGAAGAAAAGGAAAAGGGGAAAAAAGTGGTCACAATAATTCATAATATACAATGTTCGGTGGGAAGGATATGTGCTCTACTATTTATGTTGAGTGGAGTTGTTAAGTTTTTAAAAATAATTAAAAAAATAAAAGCAAAACATGGGAAACAAATGATGTTCTAGTATAGTATAGTATGTTTGATGAATAATAAGATGTGGTCCGAATAAGGTGAAGAAAGTGGTTATGATGGACGTGATGGATGGAACCAAATATGAAACTATGAAAGCTGTCCCCATGCATTGTGGAGTTATCTGAAACGTTTTAGAAATGGGAAGGGAAAAAGAGGGGGGGGGGGGGGCGGAGGGGAATCTTTTTTGCTCTCTTTGGTTTTTTTCCCCCCTCATTCTATGTACAACCCAGTGGTGTTATAGTTTCCAGTTTGAACTTTGCATATGGGGGAAGCAGTTGGTTGTTTCTGTAAAAGCCCAAAATTCCACAAAGAAGATGTACAATGCCTCAGACTTTCAAAACAGCAGTAGCCTTTTATTATATCCTGTGGGGAAATAGGACACTTCTTAGAGAGAGAGTGAGATATATATATATATATATATATATAATATGTGTAATTGTATTACAAATATATGTCTTCTATGCATATGTGAATGCATGAAATTTTAAAGATGAATTGTATATTTTTTTATGCCGGCAGAATTGTACTGTTTTTTTTTTTTTTGGTAAAGAAATTGTACTTTTTATTACTTATGGATAGAATATATATTGATGATTTTTTTTGGCCTGAATCTATATTGATGATGTTGATGTTTTAATTTATACTACATAAAAATGATATGTAGCTGAGAAAAGTGTAGAATTCTCTTCGGAAAGCTACGTATTGAAATCACTCAATTATTTTATCCATGAAAACCTTTTGGAAAATAACTCTTTCCCAAGTCACCAATTCAATCTATAAAATATTTTTTAAAAAAAATTAGCCATTTAGATGAATGAATCCATTCGCTTAAAAATTTTATAATTTTATGGAACATTTTACAGTTACTCAATGTGAAACTCAAATATCTCATCCTCTTGTTGCCATCAAATTATTTAATATTTATTGGATTACAATATCTATTTCATGGTTTATAACTTTTTCAAGGAAAATTAATCGAAGACCTTCCTCTGACTTCTCTGATGCCCCACCACTGTCCCCTCAACCCTGCACTCCCTTCTTACCTTTGCTTTCCCATAATTAAACATCAATACCCACGATCTCTGTGTCTGTCTCTCTCACTTTCTCTCTCCCCATTTACTCTTTCTCCGTGTTTGAACCTTTTTCAGTTAAAAAAAAAATGAAAAAGGAATCTCCTCTCATCTTACCCTCTATTAGTGTTCCGGAAACATAGAAAACTCAAACCTGTTTTGTCTTTTGATAATTAGCCATACAAGCAACACTGCAAGTAGATGTCTCCAATTTCAAAGCAGTTTTCAGGTGATTTCGAAAGCAAGCCACTTCCAACTGATCTTCAAACTCGAAAGGATATGTAATACTTCTCTACTCTAATGCTTGTATCTCTACTCATTGTGCTCTTGTTTAATCTCTCTTGATTTGTAGATAAGTTAGAATCCCTGAATGGCGGAAAATATTTTGTGGAGTCTATCGTCAAAACTTCTAAAATCCATTCTTCGGTTCTGTCTTTTTCCTCCACTACTCAACTTTCTTTTTCTTGCCAAGCGTTCTCAAGAAATTTTCAGACTGTGGAATATCCCATAGAAGACTGTGTGTCTTAAAACTCCCTCTTTTTTTCATATATAATATAAAGTCTAGATAATGTTGTCCCAGGTTTCGCAAGGAGGAAGATGAAGCAAGAATCTTTCTGCATGCAGTTCTCTGTTTTTGGATATAGTACTAGAGATGTTATTATCTCCCTCCTTTAACTGCGAGTCCAGGTTTCTTCTTTTTCGGTGTTATTGTATTGGAGCAAACTCAATTGTGGTGGTCAATCTCTTTAAGAATCATTTTTAGTTTGCTGGAAATTTTGGATTCTTGATTGATTTGAGATCAGATGCGAGTAGCTAATGTTTCTAAAAGTTTTGAACAAAAATCTTTGGTCAGATTTATTTACTCAGGTCAAGCTGAGAAGTTAAAACTGTATGCTGGTGTAAATCAGTAATTCATGTCCTTCCTACTTGGTAATTAATTCCCATAAAATTGTAAAACAGATGGTTTAGAGTGCTACATGTGTCATGTTTTGGGGTTTTTTTTTTTGCCAAAAAAAAAAAATCCAAGACGACTTGAATTAACAGAATAGGTTAAAGAATGGTTCCGGGGATTGACGATGCTCAACTTATTTATGAAAAATGAAAATCATAATCAATTTGTATAGCACCAAAAATCCCCCTTTGAGCCACAGGTCTTTAGATGTGGCTTTTGTTTTGACCATTGCAATTTATCTCTAGATCTATCATAACATAAATCCATGAATTCATTTCATACCAACCTCTGCTTCATGAATTTGGAAAAAAGGTGAGAAAAGCAAAAACAAATGCCAGAAAAGTTGGGTTTGCTGGTATCTTTCACTGATGTGAGTATGGTCGCTGATATAATATCCAATTGCTTGTAATAAGGTACTTATAGTTTTTGCTTTCTACTACAAACATAAGCTCCTTCTATTGCCTACAGCCGCCATGAGCAACCCCGCTTCCCAAATGGTAAAATGGATTATACAGAAGGAATTACTTCAGCCATGAAAAATCATGGTCCAGTCACTCCTTTTTATAAGGCATGCTTATTGGCCCAAAAAATAATATCGTATGACATGCTAGTAAAAGAAGTTTGCAACTGTTTTGAGCAGTCCTTGGTTCTTTTGATTTACCAAGGCCTTTTTTATTTTCTTGTATAGTATTCTTTGAATGAATGAAATCATCTTCTTATTCAAAAAAAAAAAAAGTTTGCAATTAATTCCAGGACTAGCATGTGTTGTTGGCTTGTTTTCCCTCATGCTGAAATTTAGTTATGTCTCACTTGGGTTTGCTAGAGTTTGTTTGTTCTCTGTACTTATCCTCTCCATGGAGGAAAAACAGTTTTACATATGGTTCATGTAATATTTATTTGAATCCTGTGCAACTTCTCCTCAAACTAAATCGAGCCTGAAATTTCTTGTTTTGATGCTTGCTAGTTACTACGTGTAACTAATGGATATCCTTTGCATGCCAAATTCCAGGACTGAATAATTCTTCTGCTTCAAAATCTTAATTCTGATGGTTGATTACTGCATTTGATTTACATATCACCTTGCAATTTAAGCACAGCCAAGTCATGATGCCAAACTTGGATCTTGAAGTGGAGGCTTCTGCCGAAAATGAATCTGAAATTATCAGCCAGGTTGCATCCAACATATTCATTCATGAAATATCTGCAGGTCCTTCTAGTGACAGCCTCAACAACGCATCTGACAACACCAATAATATTGGATTTCGACTAAACAATGCAGATCCTCTTTCACTTGACTTAACTCTCAGCTTCAATAACAACGAGGTAGGCCCCACTAGAGACTCCGTAGGACTCTCATTCTCAAGCACCAGTGAGAGTAGCAATGAACCTGCCTCTCAAACCACTTCAGCCACCATCCAAAGAGTCTTCTCTTGCAACTACTGTCAGCGCAAGTTCTTCAGCTCACAGGCTCTTGGTGGCCACCAGAATGCACACAAGAGGGAAAGAACACTAGCAAAGAGAGCTATGAGAATGGGCTTTTTCTCTGAGAGGTATGCGAGTTTAGCATCCCTCCCTCTTCATGGCTCTTTTAGGTCCTTAGGGATAAAAGCTCACTCCTCAATTCACCATGGCTTTTCACCATCAATGATGAGGCCTTATGAGATTAAAAGCAATTCAAGATTTGATCAGGGTTATGTTGGAATGCCCATGTTCATGGAGGATGATGAGGCGGAACTGCTATGGCCTGGTAGTTTCCGTCAGGTTGGAGAGGTAAGTGATAACGATAATACTCATCATCATGATCATCATCAGAAGTTCGTGGTCACTGGAAGTTCAAATTTGAGTTTTGCAGAAGTGAATCCAGAAGTACACCTTGAGCTAGAGGACTCCACACCGGATTTAACATTGAAACTTTGAAGGAGTTGGGTTATCGACTTAATTATTATATTTTTGTACAGTAAGACTTGGATGCAATAGCAAGATTGCCAGATTGATTTTTAACACTATTTGGGCTTTTCTTTTCTTTTTTCTTTTTCTTCCTTCCACCTAGGAATCCCTGCTTGGGTGTTTTACTCCTGGTTTCTCCTTGTATAAGAGCTCTGAGATGATACTTTGGGAGCTTCTATGCTTGTTTTATAAATCATGCTTTCTGTTTACTGTACTTTTTGAGCTTCCAGTTTGTTTATTCATCTTTTGTTTCCAATATGAAACTTACTGGCTTATAGTGATGAGCGTACAGTGATCACTAGACTTCTACCTACGAAGAATGCGATTCAAGCTCTGGTGTACGGAACTGAAGAGAGTGAGCATTATGATCACACAGACAGAAATGGAGTTGAATCATTAAAATCTTCAAAGTCAAAACCTACTGAGCAATGCTGATGGACAGAAGCACTGTTCACAGTTGTTGTCTCACTTGTTACTTACAGCTGTCTTCACTTGTTGAAGCGTGATTTGGGTGTTGAATCCTCTTTTCTTGCCTCCTTATCTTTCTAGTTAAATCATAAACCATCATTAGAAAAATAACCATGGTGGGGCAACAAGGATGTCACATGTTTTTCGTTGCTTTTATGGTCTGATGCATTTACTCTGGTGATCTGATATGGTAACCATGAAATGATACTAAGAAAGTGGGCCAGAGAATTTAATGTAATGGACATTTATGGTTTGTGGTTACATATATTGATACTAAACGAGATAAGTAATATTTTTAAACTAAAAAGGATATTCCATATATTAAATAAACTTTATTAATGTGCAGAAGCAATTTTACGTTTTACCCAGAAAGATCAATAAAGCTGAATCACACAGTTTGGTGTTTCCACATGGGCTTGCTCATCTATTAATTTCATTTACTAAAAAAAAGTATTCATTCCATTCTATATATATATATATATATATATTAATGATTCCTATTTTAGATGGACATAAATGAATCTCCAATTTGATCGACAATTTTCATAAATGTTGGAGTTGGAAATTGAGTCGATTTTTAATCAAAAATTATTATTCAGTATTTTATTTATTAATTGGTAGTAAAAACTAGAATGTTGGTCCTCTATGGAATCTAATGTTAGTTATTTAAGGTAAGTGATATTGTTTATAATTTATAAATATTACAACTTCCTATAAATTTTATGTCATGTATAAATTCATTCAAGTCCTTGATTAATATATATATATATATATATACTAGTAATTTATGCTCTCTCTCTTTTGGTTACCCACAGAAATATTTTTATTGGAGGTAATTTTTTTTCAAGACATTATTAAGCACTAAATGTAAGTAATTTATGCTTTCTTTCCTATCATTTCACATCATTTCATATGGATTAGGTAAGCTGAAGAAGTAGATCCAAAGAAAAAACTCATAGGTCCCATTTGCTTACTAGAAAAGATAGGGATGACATTGATTGAAAAATAAATTAAATTACCATTCTCTTTCGTAATGATAAAATTTAATATTATGTGCCACAAATATAAAATCATCACACCCTCTAACAACTTTATAAATTATGAATCTCAACTCCATGAATTAAATTACTTTTTTATGAATATTGTTTACTTATCTTCTCCACGTTTTGATTAATTTATTTTTACTTTTATTTTTTTATTAATTCTAGTCCATTCTTTTTTTAATAAACACAAAGGACCATAATGAAAGGAACGTCTCCTCTCATAGACATAATTGATTCCATCCTCACAATTTCTTCATCTGCGGCTTCAGAGGCTAAAGACAGACAAGTTGTGAGGAGTATGAATTGGGATAGCTTTCTCTTCAAGTGGTCCGCCTGAATCCTCCTGCACCCAACCCAAAAAAATAAAAATAAAAAATCTAATTGAGAATCTTACTTTTCCTTTCCTTATGGGTTTTGTCAAGCAAAGCATATCTCAACTCTCTTTAATAGGGAGCGTTGTTATTCTTCGTTTGTTTTGACAAATAAAATAGGGAACTGGACAGAGTTTAAACTTAGGTTCAAAACACTATTATTTTAAAATTAATTATTTTTTCAAACTCAATTCTTATTGATTAGGCTTAGGCCGTGGACGGAAGCACTTTTTAATTTTTAATTTTTTAATTTTCTTAACTTTTAAAATTTAATTTTTACATTATAATATTACATATTAATTATCTAAAATATAAATTATAATGTTTTAAAATTAAAAATAAGTAATCTGAATAGTAACTTTAAAGTATAAAAACACATTCTAAAGTCTAAACTTAATCTAAAAATTTAAAATATCTCAAAATTTAGGTGTTAAAAATTAATGCGAGTTTAATCGAATATGCAATAGCCCATACCCCTTTTTAGGGTTTAAATGGATTGGGCTTTGAATTTTTTTTAATAAAAAAATTTTAATTTTTAAAGTCCGTATAAAATGGCTTAATCGATAATTTGATAAGTCAGGCTCACATTCCCAGATGGAATTGTTGAATGTTCTTGCCCCTAACATTACTAATTAAATTCTAAACATTAAAGGATAATAACAGGATACTCATAAAGTCAGAAATATGGCTTTATTGTTACATCAAAGACAAGGGAACAACTTAACTTTTCGGTCAAAATAACACATGCTAGAAATAGGAAACAAAGATAAAACAAAATATTGATCCAACGCCTTATTAAGGAAAATAATCAAAATTAAAAATTAAATGCCAGCCCTAACTTAGAGAACAAGTAGACATTTAATTATAATGCAAGTACAGCCAAGCTTACGGGACACGTTTGCATACTTAACTCTTTTGGGCCTTTTAAATGTAATTTTATTTTTCTATTCACCTTCTTAAACCATTACATCATGCATGGAGGCCCTATTTGCAAGATTAATGGCTCGTTTGGTAGGAGAGAATTGAAGGGAGAGAAGTGAAAATGAAAAATAGAGTCTAAATTTTAAACAGTTTGGTATAAGAAAAGTCAGTTCTTTATGAAATTCAATTCTATCAAAATCAATGGAAAGTGGGTTTCATACTTCATTCGATGGAACTAATGCCATGTTTGGTATGATGAAAGAGTTTTTGATGAAATCGAATCAGAATTAAAATTGGAATCAAAATTGAAATTGAAATAAAATTGGATTTGAGAGTGTGTTTGGTATGACGATGGAATCCTGATATAAATTTAATAAAATATGTGTACTTAGAATAAGAAAAGACCAAAGTACCCTTTTCTAAATTTAAAACAAAATTATCCTCATCAGCCCAACAGCGTCACTGCCTCCTCCCCCTCTTCATCTGATGATTCCAACTCGTATCGTCAAATAGGTGGGTGCATCACTGCCTCTTTGTCCTCCTCATCTGATGAGCATCCTCGCTGCCGTCCATCACTGCTTTCTTCTTCTTCTTCTCCAGTAAGGACCCCCTCCTATAATCTGTCGCTACCTTCCATGGTTCATTGTCACTGCTTTCTTCTTCTTCTTTAACGACACCTGATTGAATAAGAAGATGAAGACCAAAGAAGAAGAGAGGAGGAGATCAATGCAGATGATGATGTCCTTCGAGTAGGGTGATAGCAATGACCATTGCGCCGTCCACTGTTGCTCTATTCTTCATCATCATCTTCCAAGTCCAAGTATCATAACCCAAGACCCGCCTACTTCATCTTCCTCGTCCACCTTATACATTGCCAGATTCACCTAGACTAAAAGCAAGTGCTCGACAACATCGCTCATACAGCATCTATTTCTGAATATTCATGCCCAGACATAGAATGCCCATAGAGAGAGAGAGAGAGAGGTCGCAAGAATGCATGGTGAGGGTCTTTAATTATAAGAGAGAGAGACAGAGAAAGAGGTCGTTATTGATGGTGAGAATGCACGAACGGTGATGGGTCCTTCATTATCAATAAGAATGCATGGTGAGGGTCCTTTAGTGTTGGCAAGAACGCATGGTGATGGCTCCTTCACTATCGACGATCATCCTTGAACCAAGTTGCGTTGAAGATGCTATCACCTCTCATTGACTGTCAGAGACAGGGAGTAGTGGCAGAGGAGTCGTTAGGGAAACATAAGATAGGAAGATAGAGGCATGTGATGTCGAGAGTAGAGCATTAAAGTAGAGGGTATTGAGGTTTGAAGGAATAAATTCCATGGAATTCATCTGATTCCATAGAGTATGAGAAAGAATATGATTCTGACATTTTTGCTCGAATCAGATTCCTTAAGAATCACAACTCTTGCCTACCAAAAGTACTTGCATCAGAATTTTGTTTCTGATTTCATTTCTTTCTTCCTAATTCAATGATACCAAACGGGGCTTAAGTTCTTTTCCTTGTTGGATTCCTTTACCCTTGAGCCCTGCCTTCTCCTTCCGTCTTCCATGTTCTTGCCAGCGACTTACTGACCCTCTATTAGCGACAAGGACAATAATGGTCCTCCGTTAGCACAAGGGTGATAATTCTCCACCAGTGATGACAGTGAGGATTTTCCATCAGCCATGATGATGATTTATATTTTATGTACCGGATCCTAAAAATCTAATTTGAAACTCAAATCTTCGGCGACAACTACTATGAATCTCTGCTGGTGACAATTCTCCACCATATATAAATAATGCCTTGTACGAGCATGGCCATCTAAGATGATGCATTGCAAGTCTCCGATTCTGTTCATGTTTTAGATTTGGGTTTCATAAAAAATGAATCACCGTTCTGATTCAATTTGGATTTCAGTTCTAGATTAAGTATTGTAATGAAATTTGTTTGTCGATGGTTTTTAGTTTTGATCTTATCAAATCAGATTTTTTTTTAATGAAATTTGAGATTATCAAATCAAATTTGCTATAATGATGGTTTTTTATTCTCTTATTGTGGTTTTCTCATGGCATCATTTGATTCATGTGTTGATTTTTTTTTTGTATTCAATAATCGAATATATATATTCCCATCATGATTTTCCTCCAATAATCGAGATTACCATCAGGACATCCTGTCCCATCCCGAATATTATATATATATACATTATTTTTTATTTTAAATATATTAATTATATTAATATAACTTATACTTGTATTAATTATATCAATTATAATTTCAATATTTGCAATTCTTATTTAAAGCTAAAGTTTTTTATATTGATAATTCTAAAAACATGAAGCAAACATGGTGATATCTTTCTTTATAATATATTAATATTTATATAATTTATTCTTATAGCTATCTATTTAATAACTTTTATTTATAATGTATTTCTTACTTTATTTTTAGAATAGTAATTAGCTTAGTACATCTCTACTAAAGTAGAAAAATAATGATTTAATGTTATGCTTGACTTGCCTGTTATTATTACTCTTATAGCCTAAATATCACTTGTATTTGCTATTATGATGTATAGTTATAATTAATGTAATTCAACAATTGACTTTAAATTATTTTAATTTATGCACTTTTGTTATTTTGATTTTAAACTTAATAAATTATATGATTTAAATTTTAATGAACGTTATTATTCAGATCTTTCTCCAATATTATATGATTTATCGGGATGGCGAGAGGTCCCGATCGTGTCTCGGCCCCGTCTCGACTCTTAACGGAACATGATGACTTTTGAGATAGGACGGAACACCGAATCAAAATTCAATTCTGATATTTTTTTTAGGAGGGGACACTGGACGAGGGTGTCCCGATCTTATCCCGTCTCGTGAACACTCCTAGTCCTTACTAGAAGAAAACAAAGTTATATATTGTGCTTTAAAAACTTTCAATTGCTCCCCCTTAAAAATTTCCAATTGCCCCCTGCTTTTCCCCTAAAAAAAAATCATTTTCCTCCTTTCAAATTTTCACTCCTACAAAATTCATTTGATCCTGATAATTATTTATGTATAATAATCTTAAATAAAAATAGTTTTAAAATGGAGAGATGAATAATTTAAAGAATAAATGGATTTAATTATTTAAATAAAGAAATTTCTTCAATGTACAAAAGGAAATAAAAAATTGTTTAGTAAAAAAATAAAATTACAGACATTATTATTTTTTAATTTTATGAAAATTTTGATTTTTCAAAGACATTATTATAGTTTATATTTTATGAATTTTTAATTAGAATTTAATTTTAATAAAATTTATATTTTTTGGAATTTAATAAACATTTAAAATTATATATTTTCCTAAAAAATTAATATGATTAAAATATACATTTAATCCTTTAACTTTATACAACATTTCATTTTGATCATTTAATTTTATAAAATATTTTTTAAATTTTTTAAGCCTAACACTATTAGTCTTATCAACAATAAATTCTTATATTGACATATTAATTTTAATTTTTAGAAATAACAATAACTGATATGAAAAATAATCATTTAAAATTAGCAATGTTAGGATAAGAGGATTGAAAAAAAATACTTTATAAAATTAAAGAACTAAATTGAGGCCTTATATAAAGTTAAAGAATCAAATGTTTAACTAAATAATATTTATTTTAAATATAGACTTTGCTTCCATGAATTAATATTTTTTAGGTTTGTAACTGTTTATGTTATGGTAGCTTTGAGGGTGTCATGTTATGTACTATGTCATCCTCCACACAAGTGATGTTACATGTCATCATCTCTATATATGCAATCCTCTATGTTACTCTCCTTGTAATTATAAGAATTCTTTATTGTAAGCCTAACTTGATCAAACCTTGAGACTTTAGTACACATTGATCATCTTGAATTTTCAGGAGCTTTAGGATTACTTTAGCTTCTTGGTGGAGAAACTTGGACATTAAAGAATTGGGGTTGAGTTAGCAAGTACAAATGAGTATCATTTTGTATTTAATCGAACAAATGAGTATCTTTATGTATTTAATCGATTTATAAGTTATTTTTGATATTTTTAACTAGAATCTATGAGATATTTAAATTTCATTAATTATATCTTAAAATTTTGTACTATGCTAATATTAAATACATCCTTAAAAAGTTTTCCTCTTTCCAATATCAATATTAAGGGTGTGTTTGGATACCCTTTTATAATCAATTATGAATTATTTCATTAAAAAAAGGGCAAAAGGATAAAAATGCCATGCCTGATATCCTAAACTTTTTTTAAGATTAATGTTGCTCCAAAACTTTTCAAAATGGTGCAATGTTATCCCACTGTTAAATTTGATGAATGTTAATCGTTGATAAAAAATTTGACCATACATGGCATATTGAGTTGGATAGTTTATTAATAAAAAATAATATTCTTTCTCCTTCACTTCATCCACAGTTTCCTCTTTCCTTTCCCTCACTCTGCTCGTCATCTTGTCTCCGATGAAGTGGCACAACCTCAATCTTTTCACCCCTCATGGCGTTTACAGCTATCCCCTCTTAATCTAATAAAGCGGCAAGCATTATTGAACTCAATTTTGGATATGTTTAGTATGAAGCTCCTTAACTCTCCTTGTTCCCCTGATGCAACCCTCAACCCTTTGGAAGAGCTTGTGTTTATCAAGAACCCATGTTTGGTTAGGCCTTTCAATGGTATTCTTAGAAACTTCATGAGTTTAAAGAGGTGAAGCTCGACCCGAGCTAATAGATTCATCGATGAAATCTCACCGTTTCCTCTTCCTCTTCAGTCCTCACCCTTCCTCCTTGTTATTCATCTATTTCCTAAGAATATTTAAGTTTTTTTTTACTAATTTTGCAATTTTTTATTTTGATTTTGTAATTTGTTGATCTGATGGCTGGGACAATGATATTTAAACTATATATTTAGGTATTTCCCTTCCTTGCCTTGCCTGTTGATGGGTAACCACATTGCCATACTTAGGTCAATAGACTCTACTCTATCTATGCCGCACGTTAAGTCACTATCAGTGGTTGAATAGATAAATGCACTTTTAAGGAGGGCGGAGGTAAAGTTAGCAGTGAATTGATGGCAATGAGTTGACTTAATGGTAGAAGATTAGGCCAAGGCAGTAGGGCCAAGTAAGGGGAGAAATGTTGCAATGTTATGTTTATTAGGGAATGTTATGAGTGGAAGGAGATGAAAGAGAAAGCCAAGGAAGTGTTCCAGAGAGCCTTCAAACTGGAGTCTGATTCAGTTAAGGATCATGGGTGGCAAGTTTGAGACTTAATGGATTATGAAATTGTTCTTCTTTGATTTCCAGGGTTACAACACTAGCTGAATAGATGATGCAAAGAGAATGAGGAGGAATGAAAGACCAATGAAACATGAGCAAGGTTAATGGCTAGTCAGCAAAACAAAATTAGGAAAAAAAATCTAGGTGGAAATTTCTATGGTCAAAGTTTTCTTTAACGGTCAAATAACCTAACGTTTAACGGTGGGGCAATATTGCACCATTTTAAAAAGTTTCGGGGTAATATTACTCTTAAAAAAGTTTAGAATACCAGGCACCTTTGGAGAAATAATTTTAAGGCATTTTTGCCTTTTTGCCGAAAAAAATCATCTCAACACCCTATTTTTTCATAAACTTTGTTTAGGCTCGAAAACTCTATTAAAGCTATTTGAAGACATTTGATAATCAATTATTTTGAAGCTCCATTTGATAATTACTTTTTTCATAATTAATTGTATTCAACTAAAATTTAAAAACATCCTAAATTTGAATTGGTTGAGCCAAATTAGGGGAACTCTTTCAACATAATCTTTTATCAATTATAGGAATCAATCTCTAAACCTTATTTAGATTTAGCAATACCATGGACCCTAAACTTGTTTATTATGCAAATTGTTCGTTCAACTTTTAAAAGCAGTGCAATCTACCCCTTGTCATTAACAAAAATTAATTTGACCCTTAATTAATAAGAAAATGATAGAAAATAATCTCAAAATCATAAAAAAGGATAAAAAATTACAATAAAAGATTTAAAAATTACAGACAATGATTCAAAAGATTACAAAGAAGGATCAATTTTTTTTTAGGGGAATGGCATTAAAGGCCCTAAAAATAGAGTTTATTATGCTTAGGGCGTAAATCAATCTGAAATTGCTCTACGGGCCTTAGGGCTCTAATTGCAATATTTTTTCAGAGTAAAAATACTATTTTACCTTTTGGTTAATTTGAACTAAAAATGATGTACAAACCCTCAAAGAAACAAAACAAATGAAGCATGATTCACTATTTTTCTTGTCCTCTTTCTTATTTCACCGTTCATTGCACTGTCATTGTTGATTGTTGCCGGCGTAAATGAGTGTAGAAGTCATGGGTGTTGATAGATGAAGCACAGTTCATGATTTTTTCTCTCTTTCCTTGCATGTCGCCAGCCATTGCTAATCTTCTTTGTCTTCCTTATTCAAGTGACATCATCTGTTTCTTGAAGCTTCTATCATTATTGTTTAGAGGTAAGGATCTTTAATTTTGTTTCTCCCTCGTTGATTTGGTACATGTGTGTCTTTTAGTTGTTGAAGTTGTAATAAGTCTCTCATTTAAAGCACAGATGTTTAAGCCTGCAAGTTTACTTATTTATTTTGTGATTCTACTACTGATTTGAGCAGAAAGTTGCTGAATTATTTTGGTCATGAAAGTTTTAGAGTGGATTAGTTGTTGTACAATAATGATAGTTGACTTGTTCATATTGGACTTTTACATGTGAACTGAATAAAATATGATCCAATATGAAAAAAAATCTCCTATCAAAAATGTTGGAGTATTTATTGTGCAAAAATAAACTTTGAGCTGTTATGCATTTTATTAAGCATAGCCTAATGCTAAATTGAAATCACATGACTTTTAGGTGAGAATATATGAATCTTGTGTTGTACATAGTAGATGTTGTGTTGTGCACTATTTGCCTAACTTGAGTATTTATTAAGTTTAGCCTACTGATAAAGTAGAATCGTATGAATTTTTAGTTGAGAATATATGAACCTTATGTTGTGTATAGTGGGTATTGTTATACATTATTTGCCTACTTGTACATTTTTTAAGCTTAACTTACTAATATAAGCTAAAGGTTACTAAACCATTAAGTTGGCTATGAAAGTTTTAAAGTGGATTAATTGTTGTATAATAGTGATGATTGATTTGTTTATATTGAACTTTGATATGTGAATTGAATAAAATATGACTCCCAATGTGAAGAAAATATGCTATCAAAGATGTTGGAATATCTGTTGTGCAAAAATAAACTTTGAGTTATTTATATTTAACTTTGAGTTGTATAAAATAAAAGTTGGAATTCTATATGTGGACATTTACCTAGATTAATTTGTTCGTTGCAGGTTAAAATAAAAGAAGATTTATCATTGTTAAAGATGTGGGGAGGTTAACACAATGGCAAGACATGCAAGAATCCTAATTCAACATGAGAAATAGTCACATTGTTCCTTTTTGATGTATATAGGCAACTATAATTATGTATATGGAAGCATTTTCAAGTAATATTTTTTGGGTAATTGAGAATCACAGATTTGTTTTTTTGTATATAGAAAAGCAACTGTTAGATATTTTGAATATAGTGGCTAGCTTTTTGTACATATTAGACTTGAAATATCATGTCAAATTTCATGTGGGTACTTATTTTAGTATTTAGGCCAGTACCAACATGAAATTCTGCATATCTAATGTAATTATTTTTCTTAATATTGAAAATGCATAGACTTTTTATTGAGCATATATGGACATCATCTTATACATAGTGGATATTGTGTCGTGCATGGTCTATCTAATTTGTCATTTCTGTTGAGCCTTAGCTTGTGAAATACTGAAAATACATAGACTATCTGTTGAGTATGCGTGGACATTGTCTTGTACATAGTGAATGTTGTGTTGTGCATGGTCTACCTAACTAGTCATTTTTTTGAGCCTAGGTTAATGAAATATTCAAAATACATGAATTTTTTGTTGAGTATGCGTGAACATAGTCTGGTGCATAGTGGATGTTGTATTGTGCATGGTTTATTTTGTTAGAGCTTAGGCTAGTGAAATACTCGAAATGCATGAAATTTCTGTTGAGCATGTGTGGACATTATTTTGTGCATAATGAATGTTGTGTTATGCATGGTTTGCCTAACTAGTCATTTTGTTGAGCCTAAGCTAATAAAATATTTAAAATGCATGGACTTTTTGTTGAGCATGCGTGAACATAGTCTAGTGTATAGTAGATGTTGTGTTGTGCATGGTTTGCCTAGTGATTTTTGTTAGAGCCTAGGCTAGTGAAATACTCAAAAAGCATGGATTTTTTGTTGAGCATGCGTGGACATCATTTTGTGTATAGTGGATGTTGTGTCGTGCATGATTTATTCTATTGCTTCGAGGGTTCACGCAGGTTCTAAATTCAAATCAAACAAAGGACAAAATAGTATTTTTGTTCTTAAAAAAATTACAATTGGGGCTTCAATGCTTGCAGAGCAATTTCAAATTGATTTAGGCTCTAAGTACAATAAACTCTGTTTTTAGGGCTTTTAATGCCATTCTCCCTATTTTTTTGTTATTTTCTATAATTTTTAAGTTTATTTTCTAGTTAACTAATGGTTAATATTAACTTTTGTTAACTGTAAGGGCTAGCTTGTATCCTTTTTAAAAGTTAAGAGAATAATTTGTATAATAAATAAATTCAAAATCTATATTACTATTAAATCTAAAATTTAGAAAGTAATTTGCCCATCTATCTTTTAATATAAATCAAAATACTCTTTAGTTGATAATCTTTATAGTAATGGTTCACAAACGGAAAATGAAGAGTTTGTGCAAAAGGAATACATTATTACAACTGTTTAAAGTCGAGTTAGTTGCCATTGTTGAGAGTTAGTCATGTGATTAAGTCCATGAGATCATTTGTTATTCGGATCACTTAATTAGGTTATTATCAAAGCTTGACTGAGATGATAATAATTAAATAATTATTTAATTTGAACCTGAAGTTATAGTTTTAAATTGTAAAAACTTAAGTTTTTACGTCATTTTCAATAATTCAATTTTATTCGTTGTCATTTATTAAATTTGAATGACAATTTTGACCGTGGATGATGGATCAAATGTGGCAATGAATTTATGGAATGAGTTGGATATATTATAATGGGGATATTTAACACATAACTATCATCTTTTGAATTATGGGTTTTAAATCAATGGCCAGGAATTTGAATCTTAATCCATAATGTTATGAGTGATTAGTCCATTAATTCTACTAAACCCATCAACTCCCATTCGCTTAGTTCCATAAATATTTGAAAACAAAGAAGACTTTTTTTAGTTAAAACTTGTATACTTAACAGAGTATATTTTATTAAAATAATTAAATCTAGAACATGTAAATTTTAAATTTTAAATTAAATTAATAATATTACTAATAAAAATTAGTGGTGGAATAAAAAATATATAAAAAATTTATTTTTTTCAATTTAATTGATAAATTTTTCCATTAAGAATTTAAATATACATTTAAAGTTCTTGTTTTAAATTAAATAAAAATATGTGAATTTTATTTTTATTAATATTATTAACATTTTAAAATTTATACATTTTAATTTAAATGGACAAAAACCTATTAAGTATATAATGCTAAGTACTTAGCTCATTTTCTAAGATAAAAGGACAATTTTATCCTTAAATTATAGAATTAAGAGCATCTAGAATTTTAAACTCATTTTTGATACAATACTCTCCTTTAATTTCAAAAAATGATCCAATGCCATTCTTACTATTAATAAAAATTAACTCTAACTATTAGTTAACTAAAAATTAAAGAAAAGAACCAAACAAGATTATGGGAAATGATCAAAAATTATAGACAGGGACTAAAAAAATTATAGAAAAGAATTAAGAAAATTTTTCTCAATCTTTTGATATAATTTTTTGTTCAACTAATAGTCAAAATTAATGTTTGTTAATAATATGGGCAATATTATATTGTTTTCAAAAGGTGAAGGGGAATATTATACTAAAAATAAGTTTTGAATCCTAAATCTATAGTTCAAGAATAGAATTTGTCATTTAATCCAAAAAAAATGACAAAAATACTCTTAAAATATGTAAATAATAATTAATATCATGGAATGATATAAATATTATTTAGTCCCTAGGTAGCAGGGAATTGTTTAACATTTTGATTTTTAACCAAGTGACATACTCATATTTTCTTTCAATGACAATTATACATTAATAAAATGACTACTTTAATTGAATTATTGACTAAAATGAGATAGAAAATGACTATCTTCTTTTTGCAAATTTGTTTATCAATGAAGTGCAACTAAAATAGTTATTTAAAAAAGTTTTTATTTTCTAATCTATTTATAAATCACAAATTTGCAGTAAGAAAGAAGTCAATTTCTATTTCATTCTAGTAAATAACTCAAATAAAATAGTCACTTTCCAACGTATAATAGTTATTGAGAGCAAAAAGGACTTTGTTTATACTTATCTTTAATACTTTTGCACTTGACTGATAAATAAATTTGTAAAAAGAAAATAATTATTTTATATTTTATTTTGGTTGATAGCCCAATCAAAGTAATCATTTCCTAATACTTATTTTAGTTAAAAATATAAAATATTTGAGGGGATAAATGTTAAAAAATATGAGTTATTTTAGTATTTTAATGTGTAACTAATGTATTTTTTAAATGCTCTTAATAAATAAATTATTTTATATTTATTTTTAATTGAAATACCCTATTAAATAAAGAAAAGTATAAAAATATGGTATTAATTTAAAAATAATTAATTACCTTATTGAATGGTAAAATTTAATTGTAAATATCTTATATTTTTTAAATGGAAGAAGTATATAATAATCATTGAGTACAAATGTCATTTAATCAAAAAATCAAAATAGCAAACAAAGTTTATAGGAATTAAATACTTTTTCTATTAAAAGATATAAGATATTTTTGAGATTAAATGTTAAAAAATATAAAGTATTTTTAGTATTTTAATGTGTAATTATTATATTTTTTTAAAGCATCTCTATTAAATTATTATTTTATATTTATTTTAGAATGAAATGCTTTATTACATAAAGATAAATATAAAAATATATTATTAATTTAAAAATAAATAATTATTTTTTAAAAGATAAATTCAGTTAAAAAAATAGAGGGAGTAATAATTATCGCATTTTATACTACTCATTCGAGATTTGAGATTTGCATATTTTTAAATATTTATTTTTTGTCATTGAAAAAAAAAAAAGGCTAATCCCACTTCAGATGCGAAAAAACGTTTTTTTTTTTTTTTAAGAGAGTGAAAAAACATTGCTTTAACCTCCAGCCGCCATTCTATGTTTTCTAATTATAATAATCACAATATTTCATGTTCGCGTCTCATGTTTACGTGAAGCCACACTGACACTCTGAACCCCAACCCTTATATTCTCCGTTCCTCTCGAAACCAAAATCCATCCTCTACCTTCCTCCCATTCGGCATCACAGCCTTGCGACGTTGCTGTGACGATGATGGAGTCTGAATTTTCTACCCAATTGCAGTCACAGGTCTTCCAGATTCTTAGCTCAAACGACAATGACCCCATGGAGGTTGTCTTCTCCCATTTCTTCTCTCCTGACCAATCCCAAAAGTCCCAGGCTCTCCTGTTCCTCGAATGCTCCAAGAAATTCTACCCCGATTTGCTATTCATCAAGCTCTGCTTCCTCGTACGATGTGGTCCCAATGTCGACACCCGCTCCAACTCCATTCGGATTCTTCGATTCCTTCGAGTTTGCGACCTCTGGCCTAAATTGCGGGAAACGGCGAAGTCTACCCTGAAAGGTCATTTGCTTGCGTATCTCAATGAAGAGAATTCAATGCTGGTTTTGAGGATGTTCTGTGCTGTGGTGGCTGAAACGGTGTGTGAGATTTATAATGGTGGCAACCAATGGCCAGAGCTTCTTGAATTTCTTTTAACGTCTCTTGGAAAGACGAGCAATGACAGGTTTCAGGAAATTGCCCTTTTGGTTTTAGCGAATTTTCCAAGGGATTTCCGGTCGGTTATCTGTGATGTTCTGAAGGATAGTGTTCAGGTTCTTCATTCGTCGTTCTTGGATGGGTTGGCTTCGGCGAGCCCTGATGTTCAAGTTGCTTCTTTTGGGGCTGTTGTGACATTAATGCCTTTATTTTCTGAACCTTCGAATCCAGGGTTGTTTCATGACCTTCTGAGGGCAATGATGGTCGGGATCTTTACTCTGTTGAGAAGCTCTCAAGATAGCTATGCTTTCATGGCTTTCAAGGAGTTGATAACATTGGTGTCAGAAGGGCATCAATTACTGAAGCCATACATTAGTGATATGGTTTTAGACATGCTGCAAATTGCAGAGAACTCAGCATTGAATGAGGAGATGCATTGTTATGCCCTTAGATTAGTAATCATCTTGACAGAAAGAAAAGATTTTAAACACATAATATTAAGTCTGCCTTATCAGACTATGGTTAGGATCTTCTTTGTCCCCATGAAAATGCTACTCTGTGTTAAAGAAGATATGAAAGGTAATGAATTGAAAGGTGAAGAGTATGGAAGTACTGAGAAGACTAATGTCTACAACTTTGGATTAGGATGCTTGTATCATCTTTCAGTCACCCTGGGGGAGAATAAAGTTCTTTCTATTACTTCAGAACTGTTGCCACTTTACTTGGAATCTCCAGAATGGCAGAAGCGTCATGCAGGAATTACATTCCTTGCTTTAATTGCCAAAGCGTTCTCATTTGAAACGGTGAACTGATAACTCTCAAGTCCTTCGATTAATTGTACTGAATGGTTGTGCTGACAGATAGTAAAATAGGTGAACTATGGAAAATGCAATTGGACAAAAGATGCAGGGCAGTAACAACTACTTTTTATTCTTGGTTTCTGTGTATAGCCAAGGATGTACCTATTAGATCCTTGGAAAACAAGGATTCTACCCTACCACATGAAACAAAAGACTGGTTAATGAAAAATAACGAAAAAAATCACCATTGGAAAGATAATTTGCTTCCTGAAGAGACCCAGAATAAACTAAAAAAGTGAGAAAATTGAAGCCTTAACCATAATGCATTCCCAGTGAGCTTCATCAAGTCAAATCTGATTTAATTCTAGCCTGAAAGAGATGGTTGGCATGTATCCCACTTCTTAGAAAATGATATCATACACACCTGCAGTTTGGCATCAATTACAGCTTACTCATATTTCCCTTTCAATTTAGTCATTTAGTCTATGGTCCTTCCACACTTGGTTGTAAAATTTTGTAGGTCGTTCATGCTGGTTTGGTTTTACTTTCTGGTGGTGGCTTCATCTCACTGTCTAACATAGAATAATGTGCTTACATTCCAGATGGAGTATATGGACGATTCTCTGGAGATAGTGCTTGAGAAAATTATGAAATTATTTCAAGACTCCCAATTTCAAGTTCGGTTGGCAGCTTTCAACTTTATGGTGATACCTACAATTTTTATCCAAATGTTGCAACTGTTTTATCATTCTAGGCTTTTGCCTGCATTTGTCACGGCACTTGACACTGAACAGAATGACACAGTAAAGGTGCGAGAGATGTGATTTTCTGTGTGTGTGTGTGTGTGTGTGTGTAGATGATTGCAGGGTCAACAACTAAGATGTCGTTTGAATGGATTGATTTTAATTAATTTATATTCATTTCTTCTAGATCTTGGCATATTATTAATAGTGAAGATCTTGAACTAATGAGTATTTTGTGGCGAGACAGCCATAACTAAATGGACTTTTCATCACTATCAGTTGAGGTGTGCACCCTCCAACTTATGGTATAATTCTTGACATAACTAAACTGATGTATCATTACAACTGCTTTGGCACAACAAATCTCGACACAACTACAGCTTCTTGCTTTTTTAGTTAGACTGTCTAGTTCTCCTTGTCCAGTTCAACTTTTCTCCGTGCTTTTGAATTATTGGAATGTGTGTGAAAATTATTTTTCTCATCTAATTCATTCTTACTCTTGCTGTGAAATTTTTATGCAAGCAGCCATTCTCCATTCCTTTCATTTTCACTCCTACACCAAGTGCGACATTGTTATTACATGTACCACTTCATTATAGATTTTTTATTATTACAATTATAATTTTATATTTCTTTAATAGGAACACGCTGCTTCTGCAATGCTATACTTCCTAAAGAACACTCTTCCAGATAGCTTTTTCTGGTATCCGGACTCGGATACTGTAATAAGGAAATTGCTGGTATTGTTGCAGGTAGAAAGCTATACTTCTATGGGATTCTGCATTCCCGCCTTTGAAGATGCGTCATAAATGCAATCTTTTATCCCGCATAGCATTAAGAAGTAATAAATTTTTACCCAGAAGATCTGGGTGTAGCTAAACAAAATTGTGCAAGTGAAAGGTTCAGAGTTTCGTAGAACACATAGGCCCATGACTTCCGTATCATGCAGGAATTCTTTCGGAGCCACAATGTTTTGCTTCTTGGGAAAATCCTCTTATTTGCTTATCCCGGACTTCAGTTTCCATGGACAAGTTACTGCATGTTCTTTTAACCTTAAATTAGCACCAATCTTGTTATTCCTCAATTTTCTTTTTTAAGAAAATCCAAATGAATTTTTTTCCTAAAGTTAGTCTATACTAATACAGTCTCCATCTCTGTGGTCCTTTAATTTGATTCTTCCCAGCTTTCTGCACGCAGGGTGATGTGACTCCTAAACAAAAAAGTATTCTTTTGTCAACTGTTAACATTGTTGCAGAGCGGTGTGCTACAATGGCTCTAAAGTAATGTTTTCGATCTTTCATACGCTTTTCTTGCCTGTTTAATTCATGAATAGATGAAATGATGTCACTTTTCTTGTTTTCTCAGCAGGTACTATGTTAATTATCTTCCGATCTTACTAGAAGCGTGCAGTGACGAGAATTCTGAAGTTAAAGAGGTTTCCTGTCTCCCCCTTTCTCGGTTTTATTTTTGTGGAATTTATTTCATTTGCAGATATTTCATATGAAATTTTCAGGAGGCAACACGGGGAATTCGAATTTTGGCGGAGTCTGGATCACTGCAATTCAAGCCTTTCATCAATGGTATCTTTTTATATATATTTTTTTCAACTTAAAATATTGTTAAGAACTTCATCTTCGTTCTTAAGGTTTATATCCACATCTCTTCTTCAGGGATACTGTCTAAACTCAGCATTTTGATGCAACATCCAAACCAACCACTTCTGGAGAATGCAAAAGCAAATGATATTGCAGTCTCTGCTCTAGGAAGAATCTGTATATGCCACCGTGACAGCATTGATGCTTCAAAAGTAACACATACACACACATATATATATTTTCCTTCTATCAACATTTTCTGGCAGGAGAAACTTTGGTTTTTGTTATTGATTGATAAGAAACATCACATTTATATTAATGCATGTTGATTTTGAATGAGGTTTCAGTTTTTCTTTTTTATCTTTCTTCATGCGCGACATGAAGTATATCTTTGTATGTCCGCAGTACTTTTCTTCCAGTTAAAAGTCTTGACTTTTCAAATGCAAATGTGTTAGGTTCTTCTATTTTTATGACTGTCTTGACATGCATTAATGTGCTTGGCATTTTTAATTATTTTTCAAGTTGTCTTATTTAATAGCTGCTAACCAGTGAATCAAAAGGAAAAATTTAAGGCCCTTAAGTGTAGCTTTTAAGCATTAGTACCTGTGAAATAAGAAAATATAGAAACGCAGAAGTCTGAAGTTTAGTGACCCAAATAACAAATTTAAAATCTTATCTTAAAAACAAATAACCCAATTACCCAAGCAACTGACATGAATTTCACCATTCTTTTTCCAATGGATGAAATAGTACAACAGGAACAAAGAAAAGACAAAGAACTTAATTTTGATGTTCAATAAGAAATTCGTCTAGCCACTAATGTTTCAGCTTCCGTCATCTGAGCTAAGGAATATGTGTGCAAAAACTAGAAACTTGACTTTGCCCAGTGACATATTGCTTCCCCTTGTAAGTGAAGTATATGATATGTATGTCAAATTTAATGGTTCAGATATGAAATTTTGTTGTTCTAACTAATCTTGAAACTGCATTCACCGATATATATACTTAAGTCACTTTGCACATAGCTGTTTTCCAGATTTTAGGACGTGAGCTGGAGGTCTCATTCTTTTTGACATTAGTATAGAGTTTCTGAAGTAGAAGTTGTCCGTCAGAGATTGAATGCAGTCACATCGCACTCTTCAGATTCTGTAGCATGAATGAAATAAAATTTATAAGGGAGAGTCTATATAAATTTATACATGGTTCCTAGTGCTGGCATTATTAGAAAAAAGGGAGGGGGGAGGGGAGGGAGAGAAAGAGCTACAAGTAGTTCACTATCAACCAATTTCACTAATATGTTTACAGCATGCAGAACCAAGGATCTTGCTATCAAGAAAGAAGTTAGGAATTACATAAAAATATTAGCTGACTTCATCTATAACATCGTGTGATCATAAGTTTAAGTGAGTATCAACTTAATATTAGAGACTCTATGACTAAGTAGATCGGAATTCTGTCCTTGTTGACTCCAACTGCTCAAAATGAACTGAAACTACATCGCATGGTAAGTTAGGAAATCATTTCTTTGTCCATGTTTCAAGTCTTAAGCATTTTCATGTCAAGGGGTGTTTTATGGATTATAATAAAATTATTTGTTACTCTTCACCAAAACTTGCAATTTGAAGTGGTCTTTGAAAACAGTATACATGATCAACTTATGCTGCTTTTTCTCTAGGTGAGATAACCGAGTGATAAAGAAAAGGTTTGACCCCATTTGCATAAATCTGCAGCTTGTTCCTGTCTGGTTAAGCCTCCTGCCCCTTAAAAATGATTTGAGTGAGGCCAAGATTATGCATGAACAGCTCTGTTTAATGGTTTCAAGGTGAGAAAACAGTACACCCCATTAGAAGAATCTTTTATGAAAATAATAATTAATCAATAAAAAAATAAATAGTTTTCAATGCTGCAGTAATTGATTAATTGAGTTTGTTATTATATTTCAGGTCAGATAACGATCTTTTTGGCCCAGGAAATCAAAATCTTGTCAAGATCATTGCAGTATTTGTTGAGGTGAGTTGACAGCGTTTTTCATCTTCTACTCTCAAACCGAACCCTTGTCACCCTTACAAACAAGAGCTAAGATACATGTTAGACTGAAATGGATATACCAAGACATAAATAATATCCAAATGAGTTCAAATGCAGATGAAACGTTATCTTCAGATATTGCCAAGTTTTAATCTACTACAATTTTGTCCTCTTTATAATAGCAATGTTAATCTCTCAAAGATGATATATTTGTGTCTTAAGAACTTAGCAGCTTGTAGAAAACTGAGCTTGTAGACTGTTATTTATAGCAAAAATGGGAGAGACATTCTCCTATCAAAGATGTCTCGTGGAAAACAAAAATGGCAAGGTAGATTCAGATATGTAAACTCTGACTGTCTGAGTCCAGGTTTCTTCTTCTAAAGATATGGTGCAGTTAGAAGATCACTTGTGACAAATCTTGACCACTCGGCATGCATGAATAAGATGAAGCGAACTTTTTTCTTGTTCCATTGGTTCATCTTTGCTATTCTAATATACATTCAGGGAATTTAATATTCGTCCAGTGGATTAGAAAATGTCGGTTTTGCTCTCAATACAATGAATTTCACCTCTATATTTCCTGATGACAGAGCCACATGAAGGAAGACTAATTAATTTTTTTAAGACTATGACACTGGACGTGCCAATTGCTAAGACTAGATTTCTCTTCCTCTTATTGTAACTTTGTTCCTTTTTATACTGTAAGATATGTTTTGTGTCAGGTTATTGATAAGGGAAACAGATTAGCTACACCAGAAACTGTCAAGAAGATGAGTCATTTGCTGAGGGAGTTTGGAATGGCCATTCCTCGCAGTTCTTGGGACTTGATGTTGTTATCATTGAATGCCCAACAACAGCAATTGTTGTTGTCCATGGTATCATCTTAGGATTATTCATCTTGATGAGTGGTATTTTGAATATCTGACAGGTTTAGCGCACTTGTATGCAATTTAACAAGTGTTATCCAAATTACTGCAATGTCATAGAATGATATCATGATATGAGATAATTCCATGAAAATCATATGGGATTTCATATCATACCATTTTTAACTCTCTTTTTTTTTAAAAAATTAAATTGTATCATTTCTATGACATTTACAGTTGTCATGCCAAACCTGACATCTGATATCCAGTGTAATGACGGTATTCAAAATGCCTTAGCAAGTGAGAATGAGATACAAGTGTATCCAACGCTACCTAGTATTCATATATTTTTTTAAAGAGAATAATTGAAGAGAAGAGATACATCACCACTCTTGAGGCATAAGAGTGTTTCTAGTATTTGAGGCATATTCTTGCACAGTGTAACTGTTTGTACATATTGGCATACATACTGATTAATAAGATGGTTTGGTCATTGATACAAGAGGGAAAGAATGGATTGTTCATTGCTGAATTTGTTAGAAAATCTCCAAACAAATAATGTTTTGGAAATAAGTTGGCTTGGTTTATTATATTTTTCTTTAGCTTCTTTTCTATTGCTTGAGTAAGAATTTGCAAACCGTGATGTAATATTTATTTTTACATTCATACAAATTCAAATTTCAAATCTTATACTTAAACAACAGTAACTATTTCTTCTAAAATCAATGCTTGTAAGTAAAATAATTTATTTTCAGAACTTAAAAAGAGAGTTTACTTTTTACTCCCTCCAATTTAAAATACAGGTTCTTTTTTTTAAAAAAAAATTGTTTCATCTTGCATGTTATTAATATGTAATTTAAATTCTAAATTATAATTTTAGAAGCAATTTAAACTGTATGCTAATAATTGATACTCCCTTCGGTCTCATTTATAAGTTCAATTTTAGAAGGTGTATTTGATCTCATTTATAAGTCACGGTATGTCTTTTTAGATAATATTTGAGAGATATTTTCAAAATTATCCTTCATGAGAGAGAAAAAGTAACAGGACATTACTTTTTAGATTTGTTATATAGGGGCATGTTTGAAATTTTACTTATTTTTATTTCTTATACTTTTATTGTATTGGTATTGATGAGGTTGATAGAAATAACTTATAAATAAGATCGGATGGAGTATATTTTAAATTTTAGACAATTAATATGGGGACAATCATCTCACCCACTATTAACTCAGACTCTGAGTAAACGTCCGTTCGTTGGGCCCAGATGCGCAGGTGACGTGGATTTTTCTTTTGTTTTTTTTTTTTTGCTACAGATCACGATTTCTTAGGTGCAGCGGCGCCAACTCGGCCTTCGAGAAGGAGACGAACCCACACTCCCTGCTCAGATACGAATCGGCGGGAGGGTTTATATACGCCGGCGGTAATCCATCCTTCTGTGGTGACCCATTCTAATGTCCGCAAGGAATTTGATGGCCATTGCTTCGAAGGGTCCTGTTACCAAAACCCTTTTTGATGGCCATTCGACCCCTTTCGGCTGCAATCATTTCTTCAACGAGGTTCGATCGTTGGTTGAAGGTCATTTCCTGCTCTTTCTTTTCTTCTAACTCCATCTCTTGTAGCTGAATTAAACCCTTACTAAGAACGGAGTTTTGGATCTTTATATATATATATATATATATATATATTTAATTGCCAGAAACTTCTCGGAATCTTTTGGGGTATTTCACGAGGATATGACTATTATAGTAGGGATGTGGTCTTCGTTTTTCAGAGCTTATGAAAATGTCTTCTTGCGGGTATGTGTATCTGTTGAGATAAGTGAGTGCTTCATTTTTGGATTTGTTAATTTCTCCAGTAATGAATCTGCAAGTTCAGCTATTTCTACAATGGAGGGGCTTTCAGTATGAGAGAGACCGGTCTTGGCGGGAAGGCATTGCGTCTTCATGGTGGAGATCTGGTGGTAGCACAGTAGCAGAATCAGACTGGAAGATAGCTCCAGTGTGAAAATATAATTACCAATATGCCCATTTGACTATGTTGACTTGCATACTTGGCATGCCAATTTGGCAATGTCAACTCAAAACAAATTAACTGCCGGATTGTTTCTAATTTGATTGTTTAAGGATTAAAATATACAAAAAATAAGTTTAGATTCAAATTGCTGCCTATAATTTAAATTTAGGATGCAAATTACTATCTAACCCTTCTTTTAAATATAATATTCATTGATACTTATATGTTTATTTATAACCTGTTTTTTTGATCGAATCTTTATTTATAATCTCAATATATTATTTATGAGAACAATTATTCCCTTAGTTTTTATTAATCATAAAATGAATTAAAGATAAATAATAAATTACATTTTTTTAATATGTTTACACATAGCTTAAAAGACCTATAATTTTGAAATGGAATCAATATCTAATTTAATCTTCAAATAAAAATACAGTTAAGATTTTTTTTTTGTTTTCTAATATATCATATTGAATAAAAACGTGTAAGATTTTCATCAAGAAAATAATTATCTTCCCACTATCCCAAAAGGTTTGAAAATATACATAGTATTAAAAAAATGAATTTAATAAACATAAAAAAAGAAATGATATTTTGAAAAAATAATAATATAAAAACATCAATAAATATTACTGTTTTAAATTTTACAAAATATAAAACAAAATAATTTTTTTTATTGTTTACACTTTAAAGTATCCTTCTATCGAATTTAGTCTGAAAAAGAGGAAATATGAAATTTGAGAAGAATTTGCTTGAACGATTGGTTGCCACGAAATCAGATGATAGCCCACGTGTATAGCAGAATGAGGCCGTAGTGAGTCCTGACTAAATTCAGCCGAGGACACGCCTGCGTTGTCCCTAATTGCATTTGCATGTTATTTCTCTCTTCTTCATCTTCATATTTCATCTTCCTTTCCAAATTCTTACTGTTATTCCATTTCCATCTCCAACAAACTACTCAAAATGGCGGAGTCCTGTGAAACTGTTGACCCCAAGCCCAACGGAGCATATGTCGAAATCGCCGGAGAGAAAGACATCGATGGCGCCTTTCAGTCCACAAAGGAGAGGGAGACCTTGTACGAGATTCTTCACCATATGGGTTCCGCGATTTTGGTTGCTCATAAGGGCAACAGTGCACCTCTACTGCAGCGGATCAAGACTTCCGTATCTCAGTACGCTCCTCGCATTCCTGAAGCTTCTAGAAACACCGGTCAGGATGTTCTTCTCTGGACTCGTCGAGGCAGCCCTCTCCGGGCTCTCCTTGTCATCTCGGTGAGTATTGCTGGTCGCTTCTGTGTTGTACATCACAAATTTCGCAGTGCATTGTGAATGTGATATTTTAAATTGAATCTTGTTTGCGCATGTGGTGGACTCCGTGAATCTTAAGCGAATGCCTTGTCGGATTTTATAATGAATTTGATTCGATGTACGTTTGGATGTGAAGCTTGCGATTTAGGGGGATTTTCGGTTTATCAATTTGTTGTTCTCACAACAATTTGTGCTTGCATAATGCAAGCATAGCAACAACTGAGGAAGCCACTAGATGTTCTTTACAGTGTTACATGTTCTAGTAAAATCGCTTATGGCCGTCTATACCGCCTCAAGCTTTGGGGATCAAATATTCAAATTGTTCTTGACAAACCAGTGAGGGATTTGGGTCCCGTGCCAATAATATGGTCCCGATCGTCCATGATATGTTCAATTTCATGTGGATTACCAGATATTGATCGTACAACTTTTGCTGGATTATAATAAACTATAAGTCTAAACATTTTTGGCTTTTGATCCTTGCCACCCTATGTTTTCTGATTTTTCAGAATCCTTCTTCGGTATTGTTTCATTTTTATTCTGTTGGTAGCCGTTGGGTGGCAATTTGATTATTCTTATTCCTTTTCTTTCATCTATTATTTTCTTCACACGTGGGATTGAGCCTTCTCATCTGTTGCTCTTCTTTGACCAAAGGCCAAAATCTCTTGCAGTTTGAATTTCATAGGCTTATCCTTGTGCAATGAATACCACATCTTAGTCATTTAAAGCTGATGAAGAGATATGTTCTTTAGGAAAGATACTCCTGGCTAATTGTTTTTCTAAGGACCGATAAGCATGTCTACCCCGTTCTCAAGTTGCCAAAGTGAGTGAGAGTTTTGAAGATGCAAATGCAATTTTATTTTCATTTATTCACAAACCTTCTTTTCCCACCCCGCAGCTTACACTCTCGAGAGAAAAAAGAATGTTATTTGATTGGCAATGCAGTTCCAATTAGATTTGAAGTTTGATAACTGTGCTACATTGTAATATCTAAATGCTAGAAGTCTTATCTTCAGCACCCTTTTTGAAACCCTTGGAAAGGTTTGTCTGATTATTTTTTCTGTATGTTTCATTTCCAAGCCTTATATGATGTGATGCTGCGCTTCCAGATGTTGATTCATCCATGGGATGTTACCATCCATTTTATTATTAACATCTTTTGATATTTTAAATTTCAATTTTTGGTTGGCTCATTGAACAGTCATCCAGAGTAAATTGAATAGGAACTTTCCTTAAGTACATGGGTACTTAATGCATGATTTGTGCGTGTGTGTGATTTTACCATATTACCTATGACAATGTAGACCTTAGGACGTCTCAATTGCCTCCATGCAATTTCAAAGTCAAACATCATCTTGCTTATCCTATACTTTATTGCCACAAAACGAACTATTCCCCATGTAGGATTGCTGCACTATGCTTCTCTGTTGCCTGTAAGTTGTTTGTTTTAGTCAAACGATGAAGGATTTTCATGTAAAATTTTGAGAACAAGAATTCATGTTATTGCCGTAAGCTGTGCAAACCAATTTGTCTGCCTGTCTATTCTATAAAGAAGTACAGAGTTTGTGCTAATATTCATTTTGTACTTGGGGTTTACTGATGGAGACTAAGACTACGACTCATAAATAGAATAGGTCATCTGGCACTTTCATTGTTTGGGTGTTCCTTTAAGAAGCTGACATAAGGATGGCACATTCCACAACAGAGGTAATATATCGGACATTGACATGGTAGGTTATACATAAAGTTGAAAGTGTCTTGAAATGGTTTCAACTTTTTCCTCAAAAATAAATTTACAGTTAAGTTTCAAAACTTGTGGTCTTATTTTTTCTTTGTAAATAATAAGATTGATACTCGTAGAGGGATTACATTCCAACCATTCATATGCAAGGGGGAGTAGTTAATTGTTTCCTTTCCATGCTGGGTGACATGGAAAAATGTTTGGGTGTCAGTTTTGATGTCAACTGTTCTTAACCTTTAGTAATTACAATCTTGACATGATTATTTTCACTAGCTATGTAAGAGCAAGACAGATGAATACATAATTGCCTCTCTGAAAGGAGATTGTTTGGCAGCAAAATTTCCACCTTCCGTTCTTCTGTGAAGTTGTCATATCAAGAAAATATAGTTTGTTAATTTTATTTTTCTATTGCTTTGAATGTTGTATATCTCATTTGGTTTCTTATGATTTGCTTCCCTGTTTGTTGCAGGTTGGGACAATCACTCTTGTTTCCTTGACAGGGTTGTCTGTCTTTCTGCTTTTGGTTCTGGCGGCAACTTTCAATGCCATTGTTATTTCCCTTTTTGTGTCTTTGGCAGTAGCGGGAGGATTCTTGGCCCTTTTCTTCGCATCTGTAACAGCTATATATATTGGAGCATTATCGATAGCCATATTTGCTATTTGCGCTGCTTCATTCTGGGCAATTGTGGCTATACTCATAACTACAGGTAATAAGTTGTTTGATTGCCTCGATTCCTTCATAGTAATCTGATCTGGCGTTCTGGCTTAAACTTTTTAACTATTTCACGGCACATGTGCCTTTATGAATTTGTAACTCTAAATAGGAGTTTAAGTAAATGAATTTCAGCTGAACTGAATCAGAGATAGTGTTTTTCTATCAGTAGACCTGTAAGGTCAGTGACTGTGCTTGTTTATTGCCCTGCCCAATAAAGATAGATTTTAGTCTGCAAGACATGACAATTATCTAACGGACCAATGTCTACAATTTTGCATTAGTTTTCAATTATTCTAAGCACATGTGCTTGTAAAGTACGAGCTATCGAACTTTTTATAAGTATCAATAACTAATAAAGGTTGACTGGTTTGAATATTGATTGCTGCACATACCAGTTAAAACATCCATTACAGACCAGAATGTCCAGGGACTCTTCCTTGATGTCACTAACAAAATTACTAGGCATATGTGGGGACAGAAAATTGCCCATGAAGAAGTTTTCTGGCATCACCATACAACAGCATTGCAACAATATCTTCTTGCTTCCATTAGATAATGTTTTAAGTTTCCCCTGGTGGATTTGCTATAATGTTGCTTCCCTTTTGGGCTAACACTACAATGTTTCCTTTTCTAACTTGAAATATTGAAACTAATGAGTCAGGTTGGATTGGATTCTTCTGCACTTTGTGGTTGGCAACTAGAAAGAGCTTTGAACTGGCTAAACAATTCTTGACTGTGACTAGCACTGCCGTTGCAAATTATGCGGATGCTCGGCATCCCCTCAAGATGGAAAATTTGGACTCAGATTGAGGCTCATTATGCATAAAAGGTTTATGCACAACACCTATTTTGTATTGCTTCTGTTTGTGCATGCTTTTTGAGAAGACACCATTTCCAGTAGAAAATATAGTGTGGTGTGTTGTCCTATGTCCATACTCCTGGATCTTGCATGCCTATGATTTTGTTGTTTTATCACGAATGAACGAGAGATGGTAAGGTAGATTGATGTTGTGTGATCCAGTTGAATAAAATTGTGGGGCTTTCTTTCACTCAAGAAAAAATCCAGCTCACTGTTGTTGTATTTATTAATTTTATATTACATGAGTATATGCTGGTGTCGGTGTGTATTTGTTCCTTGAGGTTGATTAAATTTAATATTCTTAAAAAAAATATATTTCGAAAGTCAGATGGATTTAGTCAACACTACAATTTTGAGCTGAGTTTTTTTAGTTGGCTTGAAAAATTGCATGGAAGTAGTTTTTGTTAAGTTACTTCATGTTGTTGATGGAGAATTTTTTTTTTTTTAAAACTATACTTTGAAATTTAAAGGATTAATAAGAAATTTTGTGAAGTTAAGGGACCAAGAAGCATGATAACAATTTAGCAGAGTGAAAGTTTGCTTTTGATACTTAAGAAAGCCCAAATATCTTTCCTCACAAATTTTCTCTTTAAAAAAATAGAAAGCCCAAATCTTTGTTCTTTTTAAGTAAAAACGCCCAACAAGGCCCAAATCTTCTTTGACCACTTAATACAACATGGCATCTTATCTTTGTTCTTTGTTCTTTTTTTGTTTTTTTATGCAAGATTTTCTCTTTACTTTTTTTGTAGTAGAGCGTCAGTCTTGTAAACTGAAGGTCTGTAGTTCGATCCTGCATGGGGGCACTTAATTCTTTACTTTTTCCACCTAATAAGATAAAGGCTTGTTGTTGTTGTTGTTGTTATGCAAGATTTTTTCTTTGGTCTTTTTATTCTTGAAAGATTTATTGTTTTAATTAAATATTTTAAAATGCCATAAAACCATTCATGAGCAACAACAACAAAAAAAAAAAAAGTTTTCTATACGCTTTTGAGTCGTTTCATGACACTTTGAAATAAGAAAATATAGATGTAGGGAATTTTTATACGCTGACATTACATAACATATAATCTTCACAATATTCCTGTAACCTTTTATTCAAAAAGGAAAAGAAAATATATCAATCATGTGGTCAAGTAAAATATATGTACCTGCAATATATGTTTATTTTTTGCAATGTAGGTACAATACGTTAGGTACAATATGTATCTGTAAAATATATGTTGTTGGGATAACCTTTTCTTATTTCACATTCTCTCACTGAATAGGAGTCAGGAATGAACTCCTCATAAATTGTTTAGTTAAATTTTTTGCTGAGATTTAATTAAAAAAAATGTAACTACGTATAAAATTCATACATTTCTTTTATGCATTCATCATCTATTTTTCAAATTTATTTCCTCAAATGAAATACCTATATTCACTTTACACATTACAGCATATAGTGAATTAGCATCAACCAATTTCCAATTTTTGTTGCCCCTTTAAAGTTTTAAATTTATCTCATTTTAAAAAGTATGTAACATTTATTATGTTAAAAAATATAAAGCATTTTTTTTTGAAAGTATGGTGTTAAAAAATACTCACTCCTTCCTAAATTATAAGACTCTCTTTAAGATTTGACATCTTAAAATATAAAATACTTTAATAAAAATAAGATTTTATTAATAATGTTTTTTTAATATTCCACTTCTCATTATATTCTATTTCTTTAATATTCTTTCATAATGGAATATTAAATAAAAGATGTTTTTAAAATTTTAATTTTTTTAAAAAAATAAGTTACAAAATATATTTAATGAGCTTCATTAGCATATGTGATTCCGTTTAAAAGTGTCTTATAATTATTTGAGATAGGGGGAGTATAAGGCATTTTGGATATTTTAAAGTGTAATTAATGTCATTTTTCTAAAAGTAATCCTAATTAGATGTATAATTGATAAAGTTTTCCAATTGAAATACCCTATGAAATTTAGATAAATATGAAAACAGTATAATTTTAAAGATAATTAAGTAACTTATTGAAAATGTAATTCGATTAAAAATACCTTATAAATTATAATATTGAATTGAAGGGAAGTAATTTGAAGACATATAATGAGAATTTATGACTTTGATAGTCATAATATGTTTTATAAAACAACTAATTAGTGAGTGTGTGTGTGTGTGTAGAAAAGTCAAACAAAATTGAAAGAGAATCGTCTGTCCTTTCATTGCAAGGCTTGCGAAGGTGAAAACAAGGGTAAATTAAACAAGATTGCAGATTTTGTGCCCCTTCCATTTTGAAGGCAAACACATCACAAATTCTCTTGACGTTCTGTGTTCCCTCACACCATTCGCTGGTTTTATAATAGCTGATTTAATTGATATAACTAATTTTATGTTATTCATTTCACCTTTTCAAAAAAAATATTTGATCGCAGTCGTATTAAACAAATCAAACATCGTTGCTTACATTTGGGATTTGAAAATGATATTTTTGTACGTAGTAATGGAAATATGGTGTGCTCCTTGCTTTTTCTTATATTTAAACTTGATTGATGTCCAATTAAACAAAATAAAACAAATGCATATATGTGCATAAGTGTATCTTAAACTTCTGAAAACTAAAGTATTGAATGGAATAAAAAGTAAACACTGTACAAGCCCCTTTGAGGTTTCCTGTGAAATGATGCATGGAAAATTAATTATGAGTTATGAAGAAAACGTCAAACTCATATTAGAGCCATGGTTTGGGAAGGAATTGAACTTTATGATATGCAATTTCCATTGTTTCACTGTAGTTTCGTGGAAGAAAAAGTTATGAGACATTATATATTTTCTGTCCCTCTATAATTATATTCCATTTGTACTATCAGTCAATATATTTCATTCTTCTTTGTATATAAGGTATTTTTTAAAAGTTTATTTTGTCCTTAAGTAAAAAAAATATCATAATATTTTTAAGTAATTAAATAATTTTGCACTTGTCTTGAAAAAAGAAAAGAGATATTAATTATGTATTTTATCCAACATCGTCATGATATTAATTGACATTATTTGAGACAAAATTCAAAAATTACTTTGATTTAATGAAATTTTAATTAAATAACAAACTTTTATAAATATACATCATTCGATGAAAAATATCTTTACATATAATGATGGAGGGAATAAAATATTATAAAAAAAGTGTAGGAATTATGTACATAGTCCCTCTAATTCTATTTACAAGTAATCACTCCTAGCATTTTTATTAGAACAAAAAAAAAATCTTAAACATTATTAACTTAGTCTAAAAATTTAATAAGTTTTCAACTTTACTCTTATTAAATATACATACTTTAAAAAGTAAAAATTTCTACTACAATAATCAAAATAGAAATACTTTAGAAATAAAATATTCTAGTATTTGATAATATTCCCAACATTTAATAGAGACAAAAGAATAAAGTTGGATAACATAATAAGGTGTCATATACTTTCTCTCTCTATCCTAAAAATAGGACTAGGAGACTAGTTTATATGACCAAGAGTTGGTGATTGAAGCCAATGAATGGCAGCCATAACTATATACTCCCTCTATCTTAAATTATAAGATAATTTAAAATAAGATTATGCATATCAGTAAAACATAATAATGGCACTTTATAAATTAACTTTTTTAAGATAAAAGTATAAACTTCTAAAAATACTATTTATTTAATATAATTTTAAATTTACAACCATTTTGAATTATTCTCTAAAGGTAATATTGAAAGAAAATATTATTACTGAAATCTTATTTTATTAAATCATCTTATATTTTAAGATAATAAAATACTTCCAATGTCATCTTATAACTAAGGATGAAGGGAGTATAGTGGTTTCAAGGCGGTGAAATTTCTCAGGGAGAGAATGACTTATGAGGATGACTCTAAAATAGGGTATAGATATATAAATCTCTTGAAATGAGTTGATTGCTCTATATTCTCTAAATCTTGTTTACATTAAATTTTCTCACCAAATTATAATTGAACCTTTCCATTATAAGTAAAAAATAGTTGTCCCTACTAATTAAACTTATAGATGACATTAGTTATAATCAAAATTGTTTACTCGTTATTATAGTGAACTTGCCATTAGGCTCTCTAAGTTATTACTAATTTCTTTTAACTAAGAAAGCTCAATTGTCATTAGTAATAATCAAAGTAGTTGCCAGTGCTAAAATTGTAATTGTCTTTAATCATAATCGAAGTTGTCAATCATTATACGAAACAAGTCATTGAGCTTCAATGTAATAAATTTCAATTTATTGGCATATTAACCAATTAAAAATTAATGTAGCCAAAGGGAGGAGGATTATATTGTGTTTGGAACTCTACATCCATGTTAATTGTGAGCGAAGCTAGCTAATAGTTAGCATTAGAGTTGGCATATATAAATATGAGTTCCAATTGAACATTTTGTTTTGACTCTTAATATACTCACTCCGTCTTTATATATAAAATATTTTTAACTAAATTACACAAATTAATAAAAATTGATTATCTAGTTAAAAACACATTAACATTTTAATGTTGCTCTTAATTATTGTAAATAAAAAATGCATCTTCTTTTCTAAAGTAAATTAATGAAAGTAATTATTTTTTTAATTTAATAAGGATACAATGGTCCATTTATTAAAAAATATACTAACAATCTTTTATATTTAAAGATAAAAAAATTTAAAAAACCTCTTATATATAATGACAAATGAAGTAAGATTTTGTCTTCTTCATTTAATTGTTTTTCCCAAACTATCCTCATTAATTTCATAATTTTTCTCACTCCTTTTTGTCTGTCACATTCAATACTCTCTCTCTTCCCCCCTCTCCCCTCAAAGGTATTGGGGAAGTGACACATTTTTAACTCAATAACGACTAATAACTAATTTAACCAAAATTTAATTTCTCAATCTCCATGAATTAATTAATTAGGTCTTAATTTAAGATCAGAGAAAGTTATTAGAGAGTGACTCCTTAGCGGTTGGAGTTAGGGCTTTCACGGAGTGTCCCAAGGTCCTTGGCTTCAATTTGAAGTGATTATTTAACCACACCACACTTAGTGAAATTACGTATTCCTTCCATTTCAAATATAAGAAAAATTATTCTATGTTTTATTTCTTTATATTACAAGTAAAATTACAAATTTCAAGAAGTAGCAATGACATTTTTCTCAAATTATCCCTCATAAATAGATATTACTCCCTCCATTTTAAATTATAAGATACTTTTAAATAAATTTTTATATATTAATAAAGCTCATTAAATACACTTTACAATCTTACTTTTTCAAGATAAAAATATAAACTTTTAAAAATGTCCTTCATTTAATACTCTATTGGTGAAATAATATTGAAGAGAGAGAATATATGAGAAAGGTAATACTGAAAAGCTATCATTAATAAAACTTTATTTTTATCAAAGCGTCTTATATTTTGAAATGATGAATCTTCTCTTAAGTTATGTTTGGTTGGAGGAGAGGAGGAGGAGGGAGGAGAGGGAAAAAATTTTAAAATTTCCCCTCCCCTACAACCAAACAAACTCTAAAAGTGTCTTATAATTTGGGATGGAGTGAATACTATTGAATTATAGAAAAAGTAAATTAACATTAATTGCAAGGATATTTTAGTCTGAATATTTCAATTTTAGATATAATTATTAAGATTGATTAACTTAAATTATGTGAATTGATAAAATTTTCTTACATTTAGAGAGAGAGAGAGAGAGAGAGAGAGAGTACTACTTATATTCCTCAATTATTTAGTGTCGTAGATTTTCATAATAAATAAAGTTTCTCATCTAACTGTTTATTAAATACAATCCAAGTGAAAGACGGAATCAGAGATATTTTCAAGAGATGGACACACATGAGATAAGATGGGAGAGAAAAGCACTCCATGAAAAAGACAATTGATAGGATTTAATGCACTCTTGCTCAACTTCTCTTTCTTTTTTAACTTTCAACGACAACGGGTTTTCAAATTTTGAACTGAATTATCTCCATAAGTAATAAAACAAATTTTTCCAATGAAAATAAATATTAATTTTATGAGGGATAATTTAAAAAGAAAAAAGTGATAAAATGATTTTTGAAATTTATAGTTTTACTGATAAATAAAAACAAAAAGGCACATAATAGTTTTTTATATTCGAAAACATGCAAAGATAAATAGTGAAATCTATTTAAATAAATAGTTCGAGTGCTGTACAAATTAGCCACGAATTATCCACTTTAAAGCATCAACAACTATGTAAAGTGTATACTCCGGTCTTTTTACGATATATAGCGAATATTAATTAATTATTAATTATTAATAATTAATTACAACCATGCATATAACCATAGGCTTAATATTATTAATTTATTAAGTTTTGCTTATAAATAAAATATTTTTTCTCGATCCAGATAAACTTCTCTTGCCTTTTTGAATTGTTTAATTATTAATAATTAATTGAACATCTTTGAATATGCATGAACTCCGGTGAATGTACCCTACCTTTGAATCAAAAAATAGAGTATTGATAATTAATTCACATTTTATGGTTCTAAAAAATGTTAGTTGAAATCTTAATTTCTTAAAAAAAAATTTACATCTTTCCAATTTTAGCTTCATTAAGTACCTTATATAAGTACTTTAATAATAATAATTAAAATTTTAGTGCATCATTTTTTAAAAAAAGTAATAAATGAAAGTAATAATTGAAAAATAACTATAAAAGTTATCCAATATGTTACTATATTTTGGACTAAATAAAACTTTTAGAATACATTCTATATTATAGTATCGAGGGACTATATATAATTCTCTACCACAAATACAATTCTAGAACCCTATTACTTAGAACTCCACGTTGTCCGTACCTCATCATCATAAAAAATAATAGTTTTACACACAACGTATAGCATCTCAGTGTTTAAAACTCACCTCCTGATTAATCCAATGAGAACCCGTCAAAGCCACTGATTTTCTTTTCTTTTTTTGGATTACCAAAAGTTCAGGTGAGTTAGATTTTAAAAATTTATCAGAATTGATGTAAATCCTTAGGCTCAAAGAGCACTTGCAAAATACTTATTGATCATCCATCAATAATGACCTCACACCGGCAGTAGGATCCAATGACGTGTGAATTATAAGTTAAATTATTATCAACAGGACTAATTTTTGTTGGTAAAGCATGATTTTTAACTTAAAGCATCTCAACAATGACACATTAGTCTTCTTCGCAGATGATATATACAAAATATTACTTCGTTTCAAATTATTAGATACTTTTAGATGAAATCTGACATATCAATAAATCCTATTAAATACACTTAACAACTTTATCTTTTCAAAATAAAAATATGAGCTTTTAAAAATACACATCATTTAATATACTAAAAAGAGAATGGACAAAAATTAATGATAGAGAGATAAATGGTAATATTAAAATTAATACATTTAATGAAACCTTAATCTAATTAAAATGTCTTATATTTTGAAATGAAGAAATTCTTTTAAAAGTACCTTATAATTTGGGATGGAGGGAGTACATCCATAATCCTCTTCTGATTAATCCTATGTGAGATTTTGGACAAGTTTTGGCCAATTTAATTTACTTAAATCAACTGAAATACCGATGATTGGTCCCTTTTTCAAACATGGATGTGATGATTTAATTTGTTTGCTAATATCTAGTTTTGGACTTCATATATATCCTTCAAATTAACAAAAAGAAAAAGAAAACTGTTTGCACCCCAGGAATTGGATGTGTGCGTGTGTTTAATTAATTTCAGGCATTTAAAATACTGTCTTAAAAAATTAATGAACTAATTTAAGAAGTCATGTAAGGGATATATATTAATTTAATCCGCAAGATAGTAAGATTTTGCAACGTAGAATGAGTGAGAATTAATTGTTTCATTTATTATTTATCAATGTGATTTTGCTTTCCTAAATTTCATGTTAATTAAAAAAGAAAAATATGAATATCCGTGCAAAGTGCGCAGAATTAAGGCAGGTGTTTCATCAATTAGAGAAAATTCATCTTAATTCCCCTTGCCAATTTTGTCTTGATAATTAAATTAATTATATATATATATTGTGAAATTTAATTTCTTCCGGTGTCCAGTGTAATGCAACATCTCAGGGCCAATTTTTAAGACAGGATTATAAAATCATTCATTCCTATATTAATTAATATATAATAATTCTTTATTTTGTCTTTCAAGAGAGGATGTTCTCATTATTCGTAATTAGAACCTTTTCAAAATCTATTGAAAAATAACAGATAATAAAATTGAGAAAAACAAGGAAAACAAAAATGGAAATTGAGAGAAGAGAACACAAAAGATACACAATGATAATAAGATAAAGTTTCCATTTACCTCCACCTCCTTTAATGGAAGACCAGGGGGGGTGTGTGTGTAAATTAAATATATAAACTTATGCCTCTCTTTCGCCTCCAATAATAAATAATCAACTAAATATGATTAAAAAAATCAACCCAATTGTCCATGAAATGATCATAACAGACTTCAAAAAAAAAAAAAAAAGAAACTTAATCACCAAAGTAATTAAGGAAGAATTAACTATATAAATGTATAAGGCCCCTTTAATTTATCTTTCTCCAATTTATGGAACCAATTGATGTGTGTGTGTGTGTGTGTGTGTTAACCCACCTCTCAGTAATTCATGAAAGATGACGATGAAAAGCATACATAAGACTAGTATAATTTGGATGGATCAATCATATGGATTAATATAATAAACTCATTAATTAATAGTCAAAATTATTAATTAATTAATTAATTGGGCTCTTGTCATTTGCCATTCCAATCTGGTCTTCCTAATGTAAACTCTAAACTTGGGTTCTTGCACTCCAAATTAGAGCTTGATATGTTGTTCTTCACATGCCTAGAATCACACTCCTGCACGTTCGTACGGTTTTATTTTACTTTATTTTTCCAGAATTAAACCATTTTAATTATAAAGTTAATGAGAAATATAAATAAAGCAATGATTAGAAATTAATGTCATATATGGTACCTGAATTTGATGCCCTGCTGATGATAGTGGCTGTGTCTGCAACGTAGGTCTCAGACTGTCAATGTCTTGGGTACTATTTTGAAGCCATGGCTCTCTAATACTGATCATTTTTAAAACAACAAATTAATTAAGAAATGTACGTCTTACCTTAACCATATATAATCTGATAATTTTGATAATGAGTAATTAATAATTCCAAAATTCTATGGCATAAAAAATTAAACTTTTATCTACACAGAAAAGCATGTGGGTTTAAGACCACTAAAGCATATATAATGATCAGAAATATAAACTTGTGATGTAATTTTCCATTCCAGAAATTAAGATACAAAAAGTATTACCACACCCAAAAAAAAAAATCATCTATTGTATTCTGCAGTTAATTAAATTTTTTTCATTTTTTTCCGAGCATTAGGTGGATGAGTACTTTATCTTAAGGCTTAAGGGAATATTCATGGCTTTAATTCATCATTTTCTTTTGTGATTACAAACACTATGCCTAGACAACAGCAGAGATTCTAGAGTAAACTCTTTCTAACTAATTAAGTTGGCTTTATTATACTCCCTCTAATTTTTATTATAAGTCATTTTTAACTACTTCACATGAATTAAAAATGGATAATTAACTCACTAAATCTATCTTGAAGTGGAAAAATGGGGAAAATTAATTATTTGAACTTAGCATTTTTGACTCGATCGATTGTGACTCAGCACGGATGGATCTAGGAATTAATTAAGAGGGGCGGAATTGAAAATAAAATGTAAACGGGGATCTATTTGACAACTTTTTACGCAAGTCAAATTTTGATTTTTTCTAAAGGAGGATGAAATCCATATGTGTAACCTAGCTTTTAAATTTTGACTTGTAACTCAATCATTATAGTTTTGATTCAGTTACAATTTAATTTCTATAATTTTAACTACTTTAAATATTAGCACTTATATTTTAGAAAATAAAATTATAAAGACTAAAGTTATTTTGTAACTTAGGAACTAATTTTTAAATTACTAAATAATAGAGACTGTATTATAAAGTAGTTACCTACTTTTAAATTAATTTTATTTTTTTATATTTACTCATATTAAATACCTTACAATAAATAGAAAGTCATTTATCAATAAAAATATTTAAAAAAAAGATAATAATTACAACTCAAAAAATTAAAAATATTTTATATTTTTAACATTATCTCCTCAAAAAATACTTTATATTTTTAACAGAGAGAGTATGAACTAAATGATTAATTTTTCTTAAAAAAACTATTTAACTTTGTCCGCATTAGAGAAAGAGAGAGATAAACACAACATTATATTTGATGAGTTATATAGAAACACCAAATTAGAATTAAATTATTCTTTTAGTAATTTACAATAGAGGTAAAATTAGAAAATTTTAATTAAGAACCTCTACGTGACTTATTATCAAGGACCAAGAAATTCTTCTAACTAAAATGTGACCGAGGAAGTAGAAGTTAGGAAGAATTTCATATTTACTTGAAACTCTTGTATACGTACTTCTCTAGCAATTGCGTCGCACTTGTACTTGGGCTTTTCCTCTAGAGCATTAACATTCTGCAATGAGGGGTTAAAAGTCTCACCTACAAGCATCCAAATCACTAATTCTCTCTCTCTCTTTCTATATATATATATATATATATATATATCTCTATCTATCACGAGCGGCTTTTTAGTATATTAATAAAGTTCAAATCTGTAATTATATTTAAGTTTGAAATTTCTAGAACAATTCACCTGATTGTCTTATATATTACAATTCCAGCATTGTGTTCCCTGAGAATATATATCTTGATGCCATGGTTATGATTAAAGTATTACGTGTCTTCTTAAAAAAAAAAACAGAAGGAACAACTAAAACACAAGTATAGAGAGAAAACACAGACAATATATAATTATTTAACTATCAAGAATATTTGAAGAAAAGATGAAGGAATTGATCTCTTTTTTTCCCCCCTTTTCTTTATGTATTATTCGCGATCTCGATGGAAGCCAGAAAAAGAACCACATTTTTCACAAAATTTCATTCTTGTAAACACACACACGCACGCAAATTAAGCATAATTAATTATATATAGAAATGTAAAGAGAAAAGAAAAAGTTGACATATATTAAAGAAAAAATATGTATGTTGGGGTGCCTTCCTTTAATCCTAATTAACGTTTGATTATGTGTCGTAGCTTTCCTTTATTATATTTATATATACCCAAAAAGCTACATCCGTACCTACGCTGAGAACTTCTTTGAGGTACAAAAGATCATATACATATACATGTAAAAGAATCAAAAGAAATTAAAGAAACCAAACACAAGCAAAGCAAAAGCTGCCACACAACAAACCCTTTTTATATATATTCTACAATAAAAATATATGGACGTGGGGTTTCGCATCGTGTTCTAACAGTGAAAACCATGCAAAATTATAAAAGCAAAAGCAATGCCAATTGTCGTCGTACTACAGCATCTCCTAATAATCATCTTAATCAGAAAATACATATGTAAACTCTAAAAGCTATGAGCACGTGAATCATATTATCATTATTCAAACCCAGTCTAATATATATATATATAAGTATAATTTGTACCTTGAAGAATTGCTCCATAGAGTAGTGGTAGTAGAGGAGTAATCCATATCTTGCTGAACTGACCGATCTGTTCTGCTTCCTCTTTGATCTGCAAATATGTCGTCTTCTCCAGACCCATCTGAATGGCCTGAATCAAATCCCAGAACTTCATTTCACACATATTTACATGTATGAAAATAACAATGCACTTTTAGATGCGATATATATGTCTGTATCTCTTAATGAATATATTAAGGTTTAATTTGGAGTTATTAATGTTGTTGTGAAATCAGAGGTAAAGGGTAAAGGGTCTGATGTGATGAGTTTGTAGTAGTGTAAAGGTATAGAAGAGAGACAAGAGAAAGAAAGGAATGGTGTGGTTACACGGTAAAATTGAGAGAATGAGAAAAAAGCGAAGGTTAAAAACAAATGGGTCTGAAAAGAACACTACACATGTGACCAGTGGATCATTTTGTTTCTTTATTTGTTTGATCAACATTCATATGACAACGTCCCTAAGGGAAAAGGAGGAAGAAGAAGAAGAAGATAAGGCTGCTAAATTCAAAATTTTGAAGAGAGTAAGGATTAAAGCAACACGAATTACCTGAAGAAGCTGCAGGCTTGTCAGTGGTCTTAACAGTTCGATACATCTGCACATTAGTTATAATCAATTAACCAGCCATTTTACTGTATAAGGATACAATAATTATTAAAAAAACCCAATCTATAAATAAACACTGAATTTTTTTAAGAGAAAAAAATACGGAATCCCATTTGTTAGAACTTAGATCCCTTCTGTATACTACTTACCATGTTGTGTTGAAATGAGTGGGTTTGGTCATTCATTAATCACGAGGTTGATATTTGATATAAAGTTGTAATTGAAGAATTGTATTATTGGGAAATGATGATTTTTGTCTCTCTCTCTCTCTCTCTCTCTCTCGTGTTTCTGTGTGGTCTTCTCAGACGCAGACCTTAAAGGCTCCTTCCTAACTCAGCTCACTTGCCATAGCGCCTTTAATTCATTCACTGGCTTTCTTTCTTCATCGGCGACTGTGCCGAAACGATAGACCGTAAGACCAACACAACATACAAACACATGACAGTAGAGAGAGAAACAGAGAGAGGGATTAAGAAAGAAAATGATGACGGTGCCGTTAACATTATTATCTCAATTTATATAAGTCAAATAAATTAAGTAAAATAGTATGCTTGCCTGAAAAATTATCGTTGGTTATTGACTGATTGTATTATATAGATCAACTTAATAACAGCTTCAACAATTAATTAATTAATTAATCTTATATTATATTTGACTCATTCAATTAAAAAGAGATAGAAAATAACTGACTATTATAAAGTTGTAGATTGATCCTCTGTCTATTGAGTTTACTTATGTGGTCCACATATCACAATCCATACAAAATTATAAAAGCCAATCTATTCTGGACTCAATATCTAAATAATACAAATTCATAATATATAAATATTTTATAAATATTCCAACAAGTGTTCTATATATGGGTGAAGAAATTGATTAATTCACTAAACTAGTATTATAATTCTTTGCGTGTACCTGTAAGTGGCTTTTCACATGAGCTAATGTAAGATCCTTCACATCCATGAGCTCAAGAACTGATTTCGGAGTCGCTCCTACAATAAAATTCACCTTCTGAATACCATTAACAAAGAAGAAGAAGAAGAAGAAACAGAATACAACAAGATATATAAAACAAAGATACAGAATATAAATAGTTGAAAGAAGAAGAAGAAGCTGAGCTAATTACTTTCATGACCGCCGAGGAGCTCGACGGCGTGAACGAAACGAGCATGGAGGGTAGTGGTCCACCGCATTCTGGGAGCTCTCATGCTGCGTTTTGTGGGAAGCTTAGGCAAGAATCTGGATCTCATGAGTCCACTGCTCGGAGACGCGTCATGTGAAGATGGCCCAACCATCCCATACTGGTGGTGGTGGTGGTGGTGGTGCAATTGATGATGATGAGATTTGAAAGCGTCTCCAGAAATCCCATTAAACCTGCCGGTGGCCCCCGCCCTATACGCCGCCGACACAGGATCCAACCCCCCGGCAGCCACCGCCAAGTACGGAGAAGCCGAAGGAGGAGGAGAAGAAGAAGGGAAAGAAGGATTATAGAAACACATCTTGGTTTGCTGCCGATGATGATCCTTGTGGTTGTGGTCCACCGGCAAGAAAGGGAAGGAACGGTTGTGATACACCGGAATCCCCTTGATGGGTCTCAAACCGTCGGAAGAAGGAGGATGAGACACATCAATCAATGAGACGCCATAGTTATTGACACTATTAGGATTCTGGTGGTGGTGGAGGAAATACTGGGGGGTCTGAAAATAAGGGTTATGATTATTATGATTACTATTGTTGCTGTTTCTGCTGTAGTGTTGTGCTGGTGCTGGTTCTTGTGTTGCAGAAGTGAAATTGGTTCCGAGCGACAGCTCAGTGTGGGCATGAGAGTGAGAGACAGAAAGTAAAGAAGAGAAATTAGAGGTTGAAGAAGAAGAATTAGCACTGTAGTGATGCCGATGTGGTTCATAGTTGATGTTGCTGCAAATCAAAGAAGAAGAGGTTGAAGAAGGAAGGCTGATGTGAAGAGAAAGATCAGGAGGATGATGATGAGTTGAGGTTGACGAAGAAGAAGAAGCAGGTGGCTCAATGAAAATCCCTGCTTCCATGGGCATCTTCTTTTTAAAGGGACTATTTTCTTGAAGGATGTGGTGGCTAGCGCTTTTGTTACAGAATGGATTAATATATCAGAAAGAGAGAGAGAGAGAGAGGATTGGCTTTTTATTCGTATGGAAAAGAATAAATCTGATATGAAACCGACAGAAAAGCAAAGTGCACTAGTAATTCACAAGCTACAGCCGACGACTGATGACAGCAATGATATCAATCCTTTTGTTGTTTGTTTGTGCGGACTCGCACTGGAGGGAAGATTGTTTGCTCTCGCTGCTTGCTGTTCCTTTTCTTCTGTGCTCATGGGAAAAAGAATCTGGCTTTCAAGACGGAGGAGAAGGGAAAGCAAAGGAATTAGCTTGACACAGTTCTGAATATGGGATGAAGCTAAGCTAGCAGAAGAAGAAGAAGAAGAAGAAGAGAGGCATAAGGTAGAGATAGAAACGAGGGATTAGAAGAGAAAATAAGAAGAGAGAAAGGATTGGAAAGTGAAAAACACAGAGGGAGAGACACAGATGGATTTGGGATAGTGTTCACCTCGAGAGTATATCTCGGAAAATGACACCACTAGAATAAGGAAGATGAAGGCAATGAAGAAAGAGGAACAACAAGGGATATAACATTCTCTCTCTCTCTCTCACTGTTCAAAAAAATTAATTAAGAAAGGAAAATGGAACCCAAAAAATAAGGTGGCTTTGGATTTCCCCTTCTCCGGAGACGACGGGATAAAAAAATTTACACCCTCATGTGTGATTCCTTTTCCCCCACACTCTCCGCTCTCTCTCTCTCTCTCTCTCTCACACATCTTTCAGTGTTCATGTGTGTGTGTGGGGGCAACTGGACACTTATTTCTTTGCTCAAATGGGAAGGCCAGGTCGTAGCATTGTTACTTTTCTGTCCCTACAAAAGTTTTGAATTCGCCCACATGTACTTTCAACGGCCTGGTTATATATATATATATATATATATATTACCTTGCTATTATTCCTGTTCAATTAAATTGTATCCATTGATTCTAGTAGTAGAAAAGAGCTGGTCGTTCGTAATACCACGAAACAAGATTTAAATTTTATTAAAAAAGTTGTTTTATTTAATATCTCAGTATACTTCGAATAATAAAATTACTTTTAATAAAAGAACACATGTATGCAATCAAAAAAAAATTTCCCTTATTCATTCAGTATATTATAAACTACTTTTAAAAATAAATGAGCAAAAATATTCATGAAGTCGTCATCCAAAAGTATTCAGTAGCTTAAAAAGAAAAAAAAAGATAAAAATATTCATAATTTTTTAATTAGTGCAAGAGTGACTAATCTATTAAATCCTCAAATATTAATTGTTTAGCTAACACCAAAGTAGATATTGACTATTTTTTTGTTAACATGAATTAAAAAGAAGATAAAAATACTCACAAAGTTATCAATTAAGGTCATTCAGTACCTTAAAATGAGAAAAAGGGCATGAATACCCATAATGTTACTTTAGTGGGTGCAAAGTGATTAATTCATTAAATTCTTTAAACGTTAATCATTTAGCTGATACGTAAGCAGAAGTTGATCATGTTTTTGCTGATATGAACTAAAAAATATTTTCAGGTGAAATTCTGCAAAGGCTGATTAATCATTATATGATGATAAGTTTCCACTTGAGGCTCTGGTTTTGATAACAGGAAAATGTCATTTTGACCAAACAAGTTAAGTTACTCACTTCTTTGAAATTCTTTGTACCATTGAAATTTTTTCTTGATGATCTGAATTGACAAAGGAGGTTGCATTCTTTTCACGTGATTCATTAAAAAATAATAATGCTATATTGTAATTAATAATATTACAGCTTATACCTAAAACAACGCTTATAACAAATAATTTTAATTATATTTGTTTACAAAATGATCAATGCTGTGAGATATGCAATGCTATTGCCGAAGACATTATCCATGTGCTACGGGATTGCTCGAACACTAGAGTTTTCTAGATGGAGTTCCTTGATCATGAACACATAACGACTTTCTTTAATACTGAAGTTCATGATTTGCTCACAAGGAACGAGTAGAGCCGGAGGAAGAAAAATGATGTTCCTTGGTGCTCTTATTTCTCGATTGCTTGATGACTCATTATTTGAAGAAGATGGAATGAGAAAATTTTTCAAGATAAATCCACTTCCAATTCAATAATTGATGCTAAGACCCCTGTTATTATTTATACGTTCTCTGATTATCCCAATAAACTGAAAGGAATAGCTTGGAAAAAGACATGGTCTTGATCTTAGTTGTACGTGGTGTCTGCTGAGTAGTGATTGGTTTGAATTTAATGTAGATGGGGCTTTTATTAGATTTGAATTTAGTGACTGTACTTAATACAGTATTGAATGTCTATGCCATCTGAACCATTAAAATCCAAATCAATGGTTATAAATTTTTACTTTACTTAAGAGTAATAAATGAGTGAATTTGTCTGAATCATTGATTTATATTTTAATGATTTAGATGATATTGATACTTAATACCTTTATTAAATATAGTCACTGAATTCAACTCCAACTTTTGTTGCAAATTAAAACTTTGTTGGTTGTGGTGGCTTAATTCATGACCATAATACTAATAGCCAGTTCAAAGCTGGTTTCATACACATGATATATGATGGAAATCCATTATATGTCGAGCTTGGGGCGTGTTTTTATGGGCTTTGGTCAATTTCTATTTAAATATTAATTAAACAGTTAATGTTCAAAGAATTTGATAGGTTGATCATTATTGCACATAATAAAGTAACGTTATGAGCATTTTTATTATTATTTTTTACTTTAGGCTACTAAATGCTTCTAGTTAGCTACTTTGTAGATATTTTTGTCTCTTTTAACTACATTAGAGAAAGAAATTGTCAACGTTTATTTAGATTCAGCCAAGCAGTCAACGTTTGAAAAATTTAATGAATTGATCACTCTTACACCAATTTAGATAACATTATGAGTATTTTTATCTTTTTTTCTCACTTTGGGATATTAGATGCTATTGGCCGATGACTTGATGAATATTTTTGCCCATTTTTCTAACTTTTAATTAATTTACATTATCTCGGTAAATTATTAGTGAATGACATTTAAAATTACATACTATTTTTATATTTATCTTTATTTAATATGTTATTTCAATTATAAAATTTAATTACACCTCTAATAAATGACTCCTTAATTGTTGTATTTCTTTCTCTTCAATAGGGGAAAAGAGTTAAAATACTCCTTCTGTTTTAAATTATAAGACACATTTTAGACAAAATTACATATACTAATAAAATTCATTAAATATACTTTACGAAATTATTTTTTAAAATAAAAATATAAACTTTTAAAAATATTCTTCAATACTTCATCAATGAAAGAATATTAAAGAGAGCATAGAGAATATAATAAGAAGGGTAATATTAGAAAAGTATTATTAAAAAATTTTATTTTTATCAAAATATTTTATATTTTGAGACGGAAAGAGTATTTTTAATTTAAAGACAAATTTAATGAATTCACTTCCCTTCCTTGATTTATGTGAAGCGGATGAAAATGACTTATAACATCAATTAGATCTATTTAGTATTATTAGATACTTTTAACTGAATTACACTTCCAATAAGTTAGTTAATTGACTTTAAAATTACATGTACTTTTTATATTTTTTTTATTTAATAGGGTGTCTCAATTAAAAAATCTTATCAATTACACTCCTTATAAAGGATATTTTTGAAGGAAAAAAAATCTTATTCATTACACCTTAAAGGGCTAAGGTGCAATATTGCCCCTAAATTATCCAATGTAGTAATGTAGCCTCTAAACTAATTAAAGTGAAACAATATTATCCTCACTGTTTAAAACCCAAACATTTGACCATTAAGTAAGAAGTTTGACTGAGGAAGGCCTCTTGCTTTAGATAACATATGTTTTTTATTTTAAATGGCAAGGGAAATATTACTCCAACTTAATTAGTTTAGGGATAACATTGCTCCTCCACAAATAGTTAAGCATCAGATCTATGACCAAGGTGACAATTGAACATAGAAGAGAAGAATAAGGAAAAAAGATTCTTGAGAAAAAGATGAAGGATGAATTATATTTGCAAAATGAGTAAATCGTCTATAACATGGATGAGCTTACCAAGGTCTATCTATTATCATTCATCCTCCTTCTTTCACTATTATAAAAATATCTTATGAGAGCACTTTTGAAATATTCCCGTATCTAGCACTCTTGTATATGAGAGCACTTTTAAAGCATTCCTATAGGCAACAAATATAGGAGCGCTTTTAATTAAAGCGCTCCTAGAAGTTTTTGCTTATAGGAGCGCTATCCATAAAAGCGCTCGCATAAGTTTCAAAAAATTTAAAAAGAAAACCCATACATATGGAAGCGCTTATATGAAAAGTGCTCCCATATGTTCCTGCAAGAGCACTCATTGTAAGAGCGTTCCTATAAGTTCACCTATAAGAGCGCTCTTCTACAGAGCACCTATGTATGTTAGGCTATAGGAGTGCTCTTGTAATTTCCAACCTACAAGAGCGCTTTCATATCTTATTTTTATTTTTATTTTAATTTTTTTATTATCCTTTCATATATCTTTTGCTGCTCATTACAAATAACAACTATTACATATCAATATGAAAAAAATAAAATAAATCCAGAGACAAAATAGTTAAACGTTAGAAGTTATATACAACTAAAGAATTTAAAATTAAAACAAACTTTAGATCAAATTTTTATCTTGTCTAATCTCTAGTTAGTCTATCTTACAAACAAAACTTTTTGATATTTTTCTAAAATTAGATGTTACTAATCACAGACATCCAATTATATATTCTGATCACTTATCAATTATATATTCTTTACAAGAATGCTCCGGAAGAGTTACGCATTCCGGAGTGCTCAAGTAAAGAGTGCTCTTAAAATCTTTTAAATTTTTTTAATAACACTGATTAGGAGTGCTTTCTTATTGAACGCTCTTGAAGGTCTGATATACAAGAAAATTAGAAGCACTTTCTTATTGAGCACTCTTGAAGGTCTAATATATATGAGCGCTTATTTAAAAAAAGTGCTCAGGTAAATTCGAATTTCACAATTAAGAGTGCTTTTTAATGAAGCACTCCTAAGATGTATTTTGTAGTGGTGTTTTGTTATGAGATGAATCCTTCTTTTTGGGTTTTTTCTCCTTATACATCATTTTAGGCTGTAAATGTGCGAATTGTGTAATGAATTTGTTGGAGTTGATTGTTTTTGTGCGAATTCATTGAATTTGATTGTTTGATGTGGTTTTTGCTTGATGTTTACGCTCCTTGTATTTGAGTGCTATCAAACTAAGTGTGGTTACTGAAACAATTCATCCCTGTGGTAATAGACCCTTCCCGAATGGACCCTCTTCTAATTCTTCAGAAAAGCATCGTCGACGGTGGGAGAAGGTGCTCGCCAAGGGAGAATCAATGAATGTATAGGGACTAATTTAGTTAGACCTGAGTCCACATGGCAGTCTACTAATCACCAAAAAAAAATGCCACATGGACATTTCAATGGTTAAATTTTTATATTAACGGTTAATGTTTCCCAAATTTAAGAGTAGGGTGAAATTGCTTCATTTTTAACACTTTCAAAACAACGTTACTCCTTTTAAAAAATAAATGTGTTGAGTGTTCCTTTGAAAAAAAAATTAGAACATTTTTGCTCCTTAACCCTATATTTATAAGTTATTTGAGACCTTTTTTGTGTGTTTTTAAAAAATTATTATGTTATTTTATTTTTCAAAAAATTCGCAACTTTTTAATCATACCTTTTTTTTTTGTATAAAGCAATTATATTAAGAAGAAAAAAGAAGTCTACAAATGAAAACATTGAGACAGGTCTATTAAAATAACAAGAAAAAGCGGGAGAAGACAAATAGTTGGAACCACATTTCTAAAAGGGTGTGGCTGTTAAAGTTTCGCATTAGCTTTGAAATGTCTTTGTCCACAAGTTGCTGTCGATTAGAGCTAAAACAAACTGCCTTGTGATGTCTGATCTTCAAATTCCCTAAAATTGCAAACTTGCCAAAATAATTCAAGGAGAAGCTTTTGATTTAGAACCAAAGGTTGTGAACACACAAAGCCAAAAAGAGATGTGAGGAGATAACTTCAGATCTATAGCGAAGCAATTCGATCCATCTCTTATAGTTGAGTGAAAGAGATAAAGCATAATAAGTTTTCTTCCTTCTCTTAAAACAGTAAACTGAATTTCCTAGCAAATTGGAAGATGATGAGTTTTTTCTTGTTACTTGTGCAAATGATTTCCCAAGTTTGAAGTGTAAATTGAATGATTATTTTATCTTTTTATTTGACACTTGATAATTCAGAATTTTGTGTTTTTTAAAACATCTTTTAAATAATACTTCCTATACAGTTATATTATAAAATACTTTCAACCACTTCATTCTAGGATCAATGAAGGGCAGTTAACTCATTAAATTTGTCTAAAATGTACCTTTGATGTAAAATATGGATTGGAGAGAGAGAGAGTATTCAAGGAGCCTCAATAAATTTTCTTCTTCTTGTAATTTACAAGGGGTGAAATTTAAAAATGATAATAAATAATCATCTACATGACTTACTCCCTCCGCGTTTGAATATAAGAAAAACTACATGTGTCTTTGTTTTTTTTATTTATAAGCAAAACTACAAATTTCAAGAAGCTTTATCACATTTTTTTAAATTGTTCCTCATAAAGTTAATGCTTATTTTTACTAGACAAATTTGTTTCATTAATTACAAGGATAATTTAGTCTAATTTTTTAAATTTCAGACATAATTATTATATTTAATCAACTTTTTTAAAATAAGTAAATTAGTTATCTTCTCTTATATTTGAAAATGGAGGAAGTACATTAAGGATAAAAAAATTCTTTTAGAAGACTCCTATAATAGGGATAAGAAGACTACTCATTACACAATTTATAAATAAATTCTAAATTAAAAATGAAATAAAATACTCTCCTAGAGCTATTTATAGGGCAAGGAGAGTATTTATTTTAATCTTATTTATAAAACATATCATTATGTTCATCTTTATCCTTTTATCTCTGTTAAATATTAGGAAGGCTATTAAATACTATATTATTTTATTTTAAAGGTACTTATATTTAATAGGAGTAAAATTAAAAACATGTTAATTTTTTAGATAAAATTAATAAAATTTATTTTTTAAAAAATTTCAATAAAAACGTTCAAAGTGATTTACAAATTCATTGAGATGGAATATTTTTATAAGCAATATCATGGGATCATTAATTAGCTCATATTTGGAACTGAGCCCTTCCAGTTTGTTTGTTTATTTGTTTTTTTTTTTCACCTGAAGCCTTCCCCTTAATTGCTTGCAACATGGATAACAAACCTAGCAATAGTACACTAGCACTCGCTAGAATTGTCCCATGCAATAATAACACTCACTATGGATCATAATATTTGTCATCATTAATTAATTCATGATTTATAAAAAATATCAATTTTTTGTCTTGAAATGAAAAATATTAATTGAAAATTTATTTTTTTAATAATTTGAACATCTTTCTATTTATGTTCTTGATTTTTTCTAATAACACATACATGATTTTTAAATAAAAAGTATTTAAATATATGGAATAAAAAAGGTTGTAAATGAAAAAAAAAACATAAAATTTACCCAATACTCTTTATTTTGAACATGGGTGTTTTTAGAAAGCGGTTTATATTGTGTCCCAAGTGAGTAATAATTAATCAAAACTGTTAATTAATTAACTAAGTTAATAGAAGGCTGTCATGTTCTACAGTATTCCTTCCGTCTTTACATATAAGAGGTTTTTTAAAATTTTTTTCGTCCCTAAATATAAGTTGTTAGTATATTTTTTAATGAATAAACCATTACATCTTTGTTAAATTGAAAAGAAAAAAAGATAAGTACTCTCATTAATTTACTTTAAAAAAATATTTATTTTTTATTTATAATAATTAAGGATAAAATTAAAATGTTACTATACTTTTAATTAGATAACCAACTTTTATTAGTTTGAGTGATTTGATTAAAAAATATTTTATGTATAAAAATGGAGAGAGTAGTGTGGGAGACGACAACACTAATTCAGAGGCAGTGTTTGGGAGGATCAATAAATACCAAAAAAAAAAAAATTAGAGAACCGTATAGAGCAGTGAAGTAGTAATTACGTATGTTAATGAGTAAAATGGCGTTAGATTCTTAGAAATACTTTTAGATCTTCTCCTTCTTCTTTGTTTCTGCATTCTGTTTCCTTTTTCTGGCATGTTTTGGACGGTTTGTGTAAGAAATAGGCTTTGCCCGACATACACAGAGAAGTAGTTAAATGCTTCATTCAATTGTTCGTCATATAATGGCAACTATTAAATATTACTCCCTTCCTCCATTTTTATATATAAAATATTTTTAATTAAATCATATAAATTAATAAAAATTAATTATTTCATTAAAAACACAATAATATTTTAATTTTATCCTTAATTATTATAAATAAAAAATAAATATTTTTTTACAAAATAAATTAATGAGAGTATTTATTTTTTATTTTAAATTTAATAAAAGTATAATGATTCATTCATTAAAAAATATATTAACAACATAATCTTTTATATTTATAGATAAAAAAAGACTTTAGAAAATTAATTATATAGGGACGAGGGAGTAACTTCTTTACACTGCTTCGCCTTGGAGTTACAATATCAGACTTTTGTCTTCATCTTCAGAGTCTAATTATTTTGCAAATATTTTACACTTGTTTCCTAAAAATCAACTTTTTTCCTTCTTTCAAACAACCTTGTATTCTCGTAATTTAGTCCATGCCCTTTGTTCTTAACATAAGATGAAATTTAAAAGTTTTTTTTTAATCTTTTATATAATATATTATTTTCGGTCTCATTTTTCAAAATCATGAATAAGTTATCAATATGTCCTATATTTTAGCAAGGAGGGAGTGTGTGTATTCTAATTACACCCTTACTTTATGAGTATTAATGAGGATGATTTAAATAAATTAAATGTTATATTTATTAAGTTTAAGGATATGATTGAAATGATGTCAAATTGTTTTAAAAAAATGAAGATTTTAACCAACTATTTTTTAAAAATATAAATTAATTAACAATGACCTATATTGTGGTCCAAAAGAAGTACGCTAAAGTTAAAATAATTAATATTTTTTTAATTTTACCAATTATGTATTTATTATTATTTAAGTTCTTAAATAACAATTTAATTATTATCATTATTGATTGCAAAAAAGGGTAAAATTTAAAAGTTACATGACTTTAACAATTTTAAAAATATAATTATCATTTCTTAATAAAAACAGAATTTAATGAGAAATTACTCAAAAATTCTTTTGGAGAACCTCACAAATAAAAATAAAACTTCGATCTAACCAGCTAATCTTTTGAGACAAGTAATTCCTTTGAACTTGTGCTCAAAAAAATGACATGTATTATTTATTCTAACCCTGTCAATGACATATCTAGAGCCTGATGATTGGATGGCCAAACTAAAAAAGAAGAATGAGGGGCAAAAAAAATCTAATTCAAACTATTTTACAAATAAACAAGGTAATTTTCGCCAAGGCCGTATGATCCCCTTGGATTTGTCACTGGATACAAGTGATAGTAATAGTTTTGAGATATACTTTATTTATCTCAATTTATAAAATACTTTTAAAAAATTATTCATACTAATAAAGTTTATTAAATTTATTTTATAATTTATTTTTTAAAAATATAAAATCTAAAAACACCCTTAATTTTATATTTCATTTATAAAATAATATTAAAGAAAGAGAATATAGTGGAAAAAATAACACTAGAAAAGCATTATTAATAAAACTTTATTTTTATTAAAGTGTCTTAAAATTTGATATAAACTTTTAAAAAATGCCATACATTTAATATTCTATTTGTGAAATAATATCAAAGAAAGAGAATACAGTGAGAAAAATAATATTAGAAAAGCATTATTTAAAAATTTTAATTTTTATCAAAATATCTTATATTTTAAAACATTAATTTTTTTAAAAAAGGGTATTTTATAATTTGAGACGAGTTAGTATTTAATTAACTGCATTAGTTAATTATGAGTTAAACATCATAACTATTCAGATACAGCGTTTGCCCCTAATCACCAAATTAAGTAAGGATCCTAATTTAGCCCGTCGGTGTCGGATCAATCAAATATCAATATTCTCATCGGCAAGCTTTGATGTTACAATCATGATTCATGAATTTAATTTGAGGCTATATACTTTGTAATTGTTGAACAAGATATTTTAATTAATAATATTTTTAAAAGTTTAATAAACAAAAAGGCACAATAGTGTTATATAATTTATATAGTTAATTTCACCTAATGATATAAGGCTTGTTATTTATTTTGTTGTATGTTAGCTAATAATTAAATTCCAATACTTGAATGCGAGCTTCTCCCTCCACGCCTCCTTCTAAAGTACGAGTGACCAATGTGTGTGTGAAAATATTTTTAGTTTTGATAAGCGCCACAATTCTTTGGGAACATTTAATCACAAAGAATTATTAAAAACAAAATTGAATGAACCACCTTCAGGTTAATGCTTGCAATTCCATCAATTTAATCGATTGAGCTAATTGAAATTTCAATTATCTCGTCTTTTAATTACCTTTTCACATTTCCATTTCTTTATTTATCGACTTGATTCAGAATAATTACGAACTGTACTCTAATTTAATTCTTTCATTTGATCTAACATCTTAATTATAATAATAAATTTCAGCCCTTTAAAATTAATCACTTGATTTATTTAATAATTTAAATTTATGGAGAACATTTGTTTACATCTAATTGAAATAAATTAAGCAGTCTAAATAAATTTATTTGCTAAAAAATATTTTTTGTACTCATTTTAAAATAGTTTCTATTTATAGTATGTCATCTTCAAATTTGAAAATAACATTAATTAATATTTTTCAATCATATATTTATCTTCAATTTTTTTTAAAAATTTTAAGGTAGTGAGCATTTCAAGAAAATTCAATTTGTGACAATTTTATGAAATTTAACCATTTTTTAATATTAATAAATTACATCATGTTGACCTATAATTTTTGACACCGAAAAACTCAAATGATGTGAACATATAAATCATATTTCTTAAACTGTATTAAAATCTTTAGTGAATTAAAAAAAGCTTTTGGAAGAATTGCAGGAAATTCATTGAATTGAGTTACAGAAGATAAATATGATCCACGATGGCGGCCCTGAGATAAAGAGGTAGTCACAAATGAAATGAGTGAAAATTTCAAGATGGTGATTAATTACACTTTACAAGGGTAAGAAAAATGGTGTACAGCTACAATCATGTCAATGTCGGCAGCGGATTGCTACCACTTCAATTACACTCCCTTGTCTCAATTTGTAAAAAAAAAAAAAAAAAATTGAGTTGAATTATAAATAAAAAAACATTGTCAAAAAAATCTAACTTTTTTTTTATTATTATTGAGAAGGACTTGAAAGATATTTGATATTGAACTTCTTCATTGGCATAGCAATTGATCATATTGGCCTTAATCAAAATATCACTCTCCATCGAGAATTCTTTCCTCCCACGAGAGCTTTTCCAACCTTTTAGTAAGTGTTTGCCCCAACAATGTCTCCCCAACAACTATCAAGGAGGGTGAGTTTGTGTTTATGAGTGTCGTTTCGATGTGTGAATCACACCACTACTGTTGACATATTTTTAATGTTGTTCGTGAAGATCGAGTCATTAAATCTCACCCACCATTGCATATTCCTTTGAACTTGTCCTCAAAATAATGAAATGCATTATTTGTTCTAGCCTTGTCAGGGACAGATCTAGAGCATAGTGATTGGGTAGTCAAATTGAAAAAGAAGAATGGGAGGCAAAATCTAATTTAGACTATTTTAGAAACAAAAAAAGGTGCTTTTCACCTTTTCCTTTGAATCTGTCTGTGGCTAGCACGATGCAAATGATGGTAATAATTGAGATATCCTTTATTCATCTTAATTTATAAAATATTTTTAAAAAAAATTATTCATACTAATAAAGCTTATTCAATATATTTTATAATTTTATTTTTAAAAAATATAAATATAAAATTTTAAAAATATCCTTTATTTTATATTTCATTTGTAAAATAATATTAAAGAAAGAGAATATAGTGAAAAAAATAATATTAGAAAAGCATCATTAATGAAACTTAATTTTTGTTAAAGTGTCTTATAATTTGATATAAAAATTTTAAAAATACTCTTTATTTAATCCTCCATTTGTGAAATACACTACTAGAAAAATGATATTTAATGAGAGATTTTGTCCCTCGCTAAATTTATAGCTAAACAAGGACTTTCTAAATTTTGCAAAAAATTGTATTTCCCTTGCTAATTAGTGAGGGATTCAATCTCTTTCTAAAATTAGTTAGGGACTGAATTCCTCACTAATATTATTCAAAATTTGATAACTTTAGTGAGGAATTAATCCCTCACTAATCCCTTGTTAAATATATCTATATTTAAAAATAATTATGCCACATCACCCGTCATGTGTGACATCAACTTGTGACATATCACCAACAACCTCGTGCCTTGTCAAGCACTATATCACCTACCATCTTGCACCCCATCACCCACCACATGTGTGACAACTCATGACATGTTATTATCTACTTTATTATATATTCATTATATTTATGCCAAAACTAAGACTTGAACCTTTTATCTCATACTTTTTAAGCCTTATGCTTTCCTTCTTTGCCACTTGAACTGAAAGACACCTACAGTCATTATATGATAAATTAAATATCTATATATATTGTTTAACTATATAAATATATCAAATAATATATTATAAAAATACACACATGTACATATTAAATTTTATTTTCAATTATCAATATATTAAAAACATTAATATTTTATTTAAATTATTCTTTATATTATATTTTTAATAAAATATTATTTTATTAATGAAAATCAACTTAAAATAAATAAAATATTAAATAATTTTATTATGAATATTTTAGTTAATTTTTAAATTTAATTGTTATTTTTAAATAAAAATAATTAAATATATAATGAAAAGTCATTATCAATAGTTAATTTTTTTACTGTAATTAGCTTGAAATAGAATCCCTCACTAATTATCTTATTTTAGAGAAGGATTAACACTCTCTCATTATTTTTCTCGCTAATTCTCTTATGTTAGAGAGGTATTGACAGTGCCTCACTATTTTTCTCACTAATTATCTTATTTTAAAAAGAGATTGGTAGTCTTTTACCATTTTTCTCGCTAATTCTCTTAGTTTAGAGAGAGATTGATTGTCCCCCACTAATTTTAAGTTAAGCTACAAAATCAATATCCCTCCCTAATTTTCTCACTAATTTAATATTTTAGATAGGAATAGACAATCCCTCACTAAATTTTCTCACTAATTTATATTTTTTTAATAGTGATAATATTAAAGAAAGAGAATATAGTGAGAAAATAATATTAAAAAAGTATTATTAATAAAATTTAATTTTTATCAAAATATCTTATATTTTAAAATGTTAATTTTTTTTTTTAAAAAAGTGCCTTATAATATGAAATGAGTTAGTATTGAATTAATCATGTTGATTAATTATGAGTTAAACATCATAACCATTCAGATATAACGCTTCCCCCAGAATCACCAAATTGAATAAGGATACTAATTTAGCCCGTCGGTGTCGGATCAATCAAATATCAATGTCCTCATCCGCAAGTTTTGATGTTACAATCGTGATTCATGAATTTAATTTGAGGCTATATAATTTGTACTTATGTCAGCTAATAATTAAATTCCAATACTTGAATGCGATCTTCTCCCTCTAAGCCTCATTCTAAAGTACGAGTGACCAATATGTGCGTGAAAATATTTTCTTTAGTTTTGATAAGCGCCAAAATTCTTTAGTAACATTTAATCACAAAGAATTATTAAAAACATAATTGAATGAACCACCTTCAGGTCAATGCTTGCAATTCCATCAATCTAATCGATTGAACTAATTTTAATTTCAATTGGCTCATCTTTTAATTACCTTTTCACATTTTCCCTTTGGCCAGGAAAAAAAAAGACACTACTTTTCACGTTTCCTTATCTCTATTTATCGACTTGATTCAGAATAATTACGAACTGAAGTCTAATTTAATTCTTTCATTTGATTTAACATCTTAATTATAATAATAAATTTCAGCCATTTAAAATTAATCACTTGCTTTATTTAATATTTTAAATTTATGGAAAACATTTGTTTACATCTAATTGAAATAAATTAAATCGTCTAAATAAATTTATTTGCTAAAAAATATTTTTTATTCTTATTTTAAAATCGTTTCTGTTTATATGTTATCTTAAAATTTTAAAAGGGCTAATGAGCTAATAAAATCGCAAACTTAGGGGTGTTTAGCTTGGACCTATCTTGATTGGCCCGATATCATCCCGATCGTATCAGGACAGGCTTTGTCCCGACCCAAAAATAATAGGGATAGGACACGAAATTACTATCGGAACGTCCCATCCGGTCCCAAATATAATATATATTATTTTTTATTTTAAGTATATTAATTATATTAATATAATTTATATTTATATTAATTATATCAATTATAATTTTAATACTTGCAATTCTTATTTAAAACTAAAGTTTTTTTATATTGATAATTTTAATGACATTGAGTAAATATGATGATATCTTTCTTTATAATATATTAATTATATTAATATAATTTATTCTTATATTTATCTATTTAATAAATTTTATTTATAATGTATTTCTTGCTTTATTTTTAGAAGAATAATTAGTTTAGTAAATTTTCACTAAAGTAGAAGAATAATAATTTGATGATGTACTTGATTTTTCTATTGTTGCTACTCTTATAGCCTAAAGATCATTTGTATTTGCTATTATAATGTGTAGTTGTGATTAGTGTAATTCAATAATTGATTTTAAATTATTGTGATTTATGTGCTTGTATTGTTTTGATTTTAAACTTAATAAATTATATAATTTAAAATTTTAATGAATGTTATTATTCAAATTTTTTTAATATTATTCAATTTATCGAGATAGCGGGACGTCCCGATCTTGTCCTGACTCCTAAAGGGATGAGACGACTTTCGAGACGGGACGGGACACGGGATCAAAATTTAGTCTCGATCTTTTTTTAGGGACAAGACATGAGATGGGGGTGTTCCGATCCTGTCCCGTCCCATAAACACTCCTACCTGAACTCTTGTTTGAAAATCACACTGGACTCTAAATTTATAATAAAATAAACCTTAACAGTTAAGTTTTTAATGTCATTATTATTCACACGAGTACTATTCATTGTGAGCCCCATTTAATGCTGATGTGTCATTGTGAATTAATACCACAGACCCTAAACTATAATGTTAGTAGCATTCTAAATCCTGAACTATTATGTTGGTAACGTTTTGGACCCTAAACTTTAAAATATTGAGCAAATTATCCCACTTTTTATGTATAAAAAGTTAACTATTATGTCGATCAAATTAGCCTCAACATAGTTTGTCGTGATGAATGCATTGTTGGCCGTGCCAAACAACTTAAAATTTTATGAAATAACATTTTTTGCCCCTTTTTTTGTAATATTTTTCAAATGATTAGTATCTCGTGCTTCTGTATACTCTATAACTCTAATTTAATATTACTTTAAATAATGTTTATTTATTCAATGGTGAAAACTTGAGATCCCATTTGAAAAGAAGTTTAAATATTTGATAATTTTAATTAATCAATTAATTTGAGTTTTAAATTCATTGATAAAATCATCAACTTTTGCATTTATCGTCTGTAAAATCCTGTTATACTTAAACTTTTTTCAAATAAGATTCCAAATTTTCACCATTAAATAAATAAATATTATTCAAAATAAGGCTAAATTAAGTTATAGAGTATAAGAAAGTATGAGATACCAATCGTTTAAAAAACATTGCAAAAAAGGGACAAAAATGTCACTTTATAAAAAATATAGGTCATTCACCATGACCAACGATGCATTCATCGCGACGAATCATGTTAAGGCCAATTTGGTCTACATAATAGTTAACATTTTATACATAAATGGCAAGGCTAATTTACTTAAAACTTTAAAGTTTAAGGTCCAGAATGATACTAACATAATAGTTTAGAGTTCAGAATGTTACTAACATAATAGTTTAGAGTTTGTAGCGCTAATTCACAATGGCACATCAATATGAACAGGTCCCCATAGTGAACAGTACTTGTGTGAATAGTAATGATGTTAAAAAAGTTAACTGTCAAAGTTTATTTTTTAATAAATTTAAAAGTTTAGGATTTATTTTATACATTTTAAGAGTTCAAGGTTTGGTGTAATTTTTGAACAAGAGTTTAGGATCATATTTACTCATTAACCCATTTAAAATAACATTAGTTAATACTTTTTAATCATATATTTATCTTCAATTTTTTAAAAAAGTTTAAGGTAGTGAGCATTTCAAGAAAAATCAATTTGTGATAATTTTATTAAATTTAACTATTTTTTAATCTTACTAAATTACATCATGTTGACCTATAAATTTTGACACCGAAAGTAATATTAGAAAAATTAAAATGATGAGAACGTATAAATCATATTTCTTAAAATGTACATTAAAATCTTTGGTGAATAAAAAATGATTTTGAAAGAATTACAAAAAAGTCATTGAATTGAGTTATAGAAGATAAATATGATTCACAAGGGGATAAAGAGGCAGCCACAAAAGAAATGGGTGAAAATTTCAAGATGGTGATTAATTACACTTTATAAGGATCAGAAAAATGGTGTGCAAGTACAATCATATCAAGGTGGACAATTAATTGCTGCCACTTCAATTACACTCCCTTGTCTCAATTTGTAAAATATTTTTTGAGTTGAATTATAGATAAAAAAAAACATTGTCAAAAAATCAGACCAATTTTTTTTTTGTTTGTTGAGAAGGACTTGGAAGATATTCAATATTGAAGTCCTTTATTGGCATTAATTCACTAGACCAAATGACCATATTGCCATTAACAAAATATCACTTTCCATCGAGAATTCTTTCCTATTGTGAGAGCTTCTCCAACTCCTTAGTAAGTGTTTGCCTCGATGGCATATCTCCAACAACTACTAAGGAGAGTAAGTCTGTGCTCATGAGCTTGTTTTAGTATGTGAGTCACGCCACCACTGCTGATGTGTTTTTAGTGGTGTTTGTGAAGATCAAGTCAATGAATCTCACCTACCACTACATCTTCATTTGAAGTTAGTCCATCCTAGATCGTGTCTCTTACTTGCAAAATGTTTAGATCTCATCTCGCCCATTTAGATCATGCCACTTTAGTTGCTATTTGTTGTGTAATACGAGACTATTCGATAAGTTACTTTTCCTTTGCCATACTTATTGATGACTAAAGGAATATGATCTTTGAGATGTAATAAACATTTGTCCCATTACTTTTATAAACACACAAGCATTTGGCCATCTATCTAATTTTGGTTTTGTCTATTCTAGAATCTTCCACACTGCTTCTGTTGACAAAGTTTACAGTGAGTTTTTATTTTAGGTGCACTATCTAATTTTCAACTTCACCTGTAGTATATAGCCAGACCCAAGCCCATGTAAAGGAGAAGGGTTGTGTTAGACCCTTAATAATTAGCATAAAACATTATTGATTCTCATATGAATATAGATAATATCTAATTTTCCTATCTATTTGTTACATGGTTTGTTTGCTTTTTGGATTATTATGAATGGCTAGTGAGCATTATAGGATAGAATGGCTCATGCAAAGTTTGATGCAATTCTTTTTAAATGAACAAGAAGAGATTTGTTTAGGTCTTTTCATAATCTAGACATCGCTTTGATAATTTACTTATTTGCTTGGCCTGGCCAATAATGATGGACAAGGCTAATGCACTTGAAGAGATTATTGCTATATTTTGTGTAGCTATTACTTCATGAGAACCCCTAATGAACTTGAATTTTCTGTTATTGTGCATATATACTTCAATGAACTTTACAAGGCAGTCACAAATCTTAATGACATAGAATTGATGTCAAATTCTCTACCTAAGAATTAAAAGCATGCTTCTTGCTTTTCAACCTACAAAATCATATAAGAAGTGTGTTTGGCTATAAATGAAATATTCTTGTTTTTCTCCTAAAACCAGCAAGTCACAAGTTCATAGCTTTATAAAATATTAGGGAAAAAAGGGTTAATAGATACATTAGTAATCTAATCAGGTGAGACCTTGTGTAAGTTGTTGCTAAGGTTAGTCTTGAATTTAGATTGCTTTGGCTTTTTGTCAAGGTTTCTTGTCATTGCATAATTTTGTTTGCTTAAGCCTATATAAAGGCATGTTTTCTATTATAAGATGTTAAATTTTCACAAAGTCACTAATTAGTAAAAATTTTATCTGTAAAAACATTGTCACTATTTTGTTAATGAAGAAATTTGCAATTTCATTGCTAATTAGTGACAGAAAAGTGACAGAAATTTTCTACCACTAAATAAGGATAAGCTATTTTGACTTTGCAACAGAATGCAATTCGTCGCTAATATGTTGCAAATTTTTCAACAGGTTCATTCCATCACTAATTTTTAGGTGGTCAAAACATCATTGTCACATCACCAATGGACCAATGCCACCTTACCACCATCTCATCACCCAATGGACCAATGCTACCTCATCACCATGTCACCACTACCTCATTTATCACTATTATATCAAATAGTATTACCTTCAATTGTGTCTTGGCTAAGTTTAAACTTGCAATCTCATACTCCCTTGTGTCTTTGCGTCTATCTTGTTGCCAGTTAAATTGAAAGGAATTTTCAATCTTAATTAATAAATTAAATATATAAAACATAACCACACACACATATATTAATAAATATATTATTTAAATTTAAATTAAATATAGAATTTAAATTTACTTATTTTTTAACATTATATTTATTTATTAATATGGAAATATTAATTTATATATAATAATTAATTATATTTTATTTTATTTTAAAAAATTATTTTCGATAATAAATTTAATATTAAATTAAAAAATATTTTATTATCATTATATATTATATTATGATTTGTATCTATATAATATATAATATTTTAAATTTTTAAATTATTTTATTTTTATTTTTAAATAAGAATAATTAAGTATATAATTTAGATTATTATTAATAATATAAAAATAATTTAAAATAATAAATTATTTTAAATTATAATTTTTAAATTATTTATTTATAATGTAATAATAAATTATTAAATAAATTATATATAAATATATATTATAAATAATATAATTAAATTAAAAATAATTTTTTATGGAATTAGCGATGAAATTATGACAAAAAACTTTGTGATGGAATTTCTCATCACAAATTCTATCATTAAATTAGAATAAGATATTTTAAAAATTATCAACAAAATTTTTCATCGGTAAATTTCATTGATAAATTATTTCAAATGAATTTGTGATAGAATAATGACAGAATTTTAGTGATAAAACATTCCGTATTAATTTAGTGGCAAAAATTTATTTTGTCACTAAATTCTATTGCTAATCTACTGTTTTTTCATAGTGCCATTTTATAGTGATGTTGCATTTTTTGAATTGTGGGGTGGCTTGGTAAGATAATCATAGAAGGTATGTTATTGTTGCATTTATCATATATCGCATAAAGGCAAGGGTTATATTCACTAGTTACTCTTATTTGTTTGCATATTCATGATAGTTTCCATGTCACAGGGATTAGAGAAGATGGAAGCATTGTGAATTTGAGAGAATCAGGAGGCAAGGATGGTGATGAGAATATGAGAGAGCAAAGTGGTCAAGTATATTCGAATATTCTACTAGAAAGGGGAAAAATATGTTCTTAAAGGGCAATAAATGTAATGTCCAGCTTGCTAATGATTCGCATGAGAATATAACTGAAGATGGACGGAGATAATTTTGATTTGGACAGTGACAATTATGATTAGAATGGGGAAGCAAACTCATCTCCAAGCTCATCAAATTTCAAGATGTTCGATGACTTTGTTGGAATGAGATTTTCTTAAAAAAAATTGGTTTCAAAAGTAATTCAGGACAATGGGAAAGAAAATCGCATTGGACCTCCTTACTTTTAATATGAGAATGTTGCACTTTTACCTAAAGGTGTTTGGCAAATAATATCTAGATTTTTCATTATCTTATTGCAATGTAATGTAATTTATGTTGTTAAGGAATGTAAAAACACGTTATTGTTTGTGATAAATAGATTTGTTAGTGTTCAATTGTTGTTTTTTATGCTTTAAGTTAATGTGATTAAGCTTTATATATAACAACAGTGACTACTAAGAATTGTTATTATGAAAAATGGGCAAATTTTTAAAATATCTATTTGGGTTTTCAAAATATCCTATGGTATTTTCATTAAAAATAAGCAAATTTTTAAAATATTCATACACATTTTTATGAAAAATGAGCAAATTTTTTTAATATACATGTATATTTTCAGAATATCTTTTGGCATTTTCATAAAAAAAAAGGAAAAATTTACAGAATATATATTCGTGATATCATGAAGACACAATTTTGGTGCAATATTCTAACCCCAACTTTTAAGCCATATTCAAATATGCATTTTGAATATCTTAAAAATGTAATTTATCTTCTATTTATTCAAATAATCATTTTGAATATTCCAAAAATTTATACTTAATGTCATGTTTTAAGATTATGTATAGATATCTTCAACTATATGCAATGCTTTTTTCATGATATGTAACCACTCTTTAAAGAAATGCAAGTTTTTTCTATTTATTTGAATAATGATTTTGGATAGATTTTGGATATATTGAAAATTTACATTTAGTATCATGTTTTAGGATTATATGCAAGTATCTTCAACCATAAACGATCCTTCTTTCACAATATTCAATCACCCTTCAAGGAATGCAATTTTTTTTTCATTTATTTGAATAATCATTTTGGATGTCTTGAAAATTTACACCACGCTTGACATATTTACATTGAAAGATATTGTTTAGCATATTGACACCAAAGGACCATATTTTACATATTGACATGAATTATTGACAGCAAAAGACCTTGTGCAACTTATTGACAACAAAGAACCTTGCTAAGTTTTTTTTTTAATCATGAGGACAATTTAGTCATTTGAAACCATAAATTAATGCCAGCAAAGGATCTCAAATTGGAATCTCTCACAAGTCCTTCTCAATAGAGTTAAATTTGGTTAAGTCTTTGTTTGGCAGTTTTTCCTATGTTTAAAGATATGATATATTTTATCAAATTTGCCTTTAACTTATTTCAATTTTTTTTTTGTAAATGTAAGGAGTAAGCTTCACTAATAAGAAATGATATTTCTCTTGAGATTTTTGAACTCCCATTCACTTACTTAAATAATAAAAGTCTCTACCACTAACGTCAATTTTAATTAATAACTCATTTCAATACTTTAATGCCTCCAAAACTATTATGAGAGTAGAAAAATATTACTTAAAAAATATTATCAAATGCTATTTCAAAAGTCTAAATTGACACAAGATATGAAACTTTTTTTCCCATAACCACAAATATGATAAAATAGGGGAGTATATTCTTTGAAGTCAATTTAAAAAAATATACAGCAAGCCTTGTCTTTTGGTGAAATTATGATATGCAATGAGGCAACCCGTGAATTCGAAGGTGGAAAGAAATTTTACAGTACCAATTTTTTTTTAAATTTTATATAATGATAATTTATATGTAATAACAATGATAAGTTTGGAGAGAGAAATTATTTTATAAACAAGTTCATATCACCAAGCTACACAAACACCAAATTTTTTTGAACTTATTAGTACACCAAAAATAAGTATTAGTACTTCTTAATAAATGGAAAATTGGTTAAGTTTGTCCTATAATTAGGACAAAAAGGAGTAGGTTGGTTTTATACTTTGCCAATGTAGCTCATCAGCTTCTCGCTCATGCAATTAACATGGGTAAAATTTGAAATTTTTGTTAATTTTTTGGACGGAGTAGTTAATGTATTTTCAACCTTAACTATTTTTGTAAAAAATGTTAAAAACATCTTGTAAATAAGATCGGAGGAGCAATCATCAATAAATTATTAATATATACATATACAAATCTTATAATTTCAATCTGATTGATAAAAAATAATTGATTCTCATTAGTTTATAGATTTTAAACTAATATTAATATGAAAATTTCTCTTGATTTATTAATGATATTTACTTTATTTTTTTATTTTTCATATTTTTTCAGTCTACTTTTTGTGGGAGTAGTGATTCAAAAATAGTTACATTTTTTAATTTTCTTGATCATTAGCATTAATTTCATTCAATTATCCTTCTAAATTTATTGTACTTTCCTATGCCTTTTTAATTTTTCTGATCAATAATATTTTTTTCTATTTTACATGTGTTTTCAGTCTACTTTCAAGGGAATATTGATTCAAGATTAGTCTCATTTTTTAATTTTTTTAATCATTAGCATTAACTTCATCCGACTATCCTTTTGTTTTCGCTATACTTTTCCATGCTTTTTCAATTTTTTTAATCAATAAGATTTAATTTATTTTCTTATTTTACATGTACTTACTTGATTCGATGTACCCAATATCAATCAATTATCATTCATAAATATTATCTGTAAAAAAATAAAAAGAAGTTTAAGTTTGATTTGGATGATAAATCTTTATCTCATGGTCTTGACCTTTTAAACTGTAGATATTTTACTATACATTTCGCGCTGATAAGATAATGCAGTGATTACTTAAGTACTCTAAATAGGCAAAACTTTAGTAATAGATATATCTTTTTGGTAGCCCTTTTGTTTTGCACATAAAAAAAAGAACAAAAACAAAAATAATAATAAAAGAATAGAATACAATTAAAAAAAGACGGATTCCTTTATATTCTTTCTTATATCTATATTTATGATAATATAATTTATATCATAATTCATAAACTAATGTATAACTTTTTTGTATAATTGAAAATGAGAGGTTGCTGAGAATTCTACAAAAAATATTTTTTTTGCCAATAATTTCTAAACACTTTAAGAACAAATATTTTGAAGACAAATTTTTCTCTATAAGCTCAAAAATAAAGATAAAATATGTATAAATAAAATGTTTAAAAATAAAATAATTGAATAGAAGAATTCTTAAAAATTTAACAATATTAATAATATTAATGATATTTGTTTTAAATTTTTTAATTCTAATTCATGCGTTACACGGACACTGTCTAATTTAATCCAAAAGCATGTATAGAAAATGAACGGATAAAATGGTAATAAATGATAAGAATAAAGCAGGTTGGGAGAATTTTTTGATCCATGTGGAAGTGATTAATTGGATGTCAGATTGACAAGAATGTGTGGTGAAAAAAGTGGAACAGGCTGTACCCTTCGATTTGTGATGCTTGATCCTTTATTCAGCAACTACGCTCTCTTCTCTCTCGTGCCCGGTCCCACCCTTCTTTCTACCCCTCTCTAATAAATAAATCATTTTAATAAAAAAATAAATTATAAATAACTTTTTTATGCTCCATCATCAAGCTACTCTAAGCTCTCATTGATAAGATAAGATGTAGTGAACTCTCTTTAATTTTATTTATAAATTATTTTTAATATATTTTATTAAAATTAAAAAATTAATTTTTATTAATTATGTTTTAAAATTTATTCTACCTCTGACCCTAATAAAAATAAAAAAAATATTTTTAATAATTTTTTAGCATTTGATAAGAATAAAAAAGTAAAAATAAATATAAAAAATAGGTAAAGTATCTATAAATAAAACTAAAGAAGTGTTACTCTTCTATTTTAAATTATAAAATATTTTTAAAAGAGATTTACCGTTTTAAAATATAAAAAAATTTGAGAATATTAAGATTTTATTAAATAGATTTGTCCTAATATTATCTTTTTCTCTCTATTTAATTCTTATTACTCTTTTTTTAATATATTAAATGAATGATATTTTTTTACATTTTTATTTTAAAAGAATAAAATTATTAAGTATATTTAATAAGATTTATTGATATATAAGATTTTATTCAAAATTATTTTATAATTTGGGACGGAAGAGTGTTTGGAAAATTTTAATTCTTTTCCTAATATGACATTTAATATCCCTTAATTAGTTAACTAAATATTAATGATATACTAATTAATAACTTATGAATCTCTAACTTTTCTTTCTTTCTTTTTTTTCGTATTCTTCAAGTTTAATAACAAATTTCATATATCAATTTTATATTTGTTTGGATAAAAATTTAATTTTAGACAAAAAGGAAAACCCTATTAATGAGACCGTGTAATTAGTTTATAAAAATATATATGTAATCCTTCCAACCTTAATATATAGCATCGATCTTTTAGAAATTTTATTTAGTTCAAAATATAAGATATTATATAATTTTTTTTCAACTAGACCCCCAATTTATTTATTACCCTTTTTGAAGAACATAATATATTTAAATTTTAATTATTATTTTTAAAGCACTTATATAGGATATTTAATTTTGAAAAATAAATTATAGGGCATTTAATAAGAATAAAATTGAAAATATATAAATTTTTTTAAGAAATTAAGGTTTAAAATAATATTTTTTAGAACCATGAATCAGTTATCAAGGCTCTATAATTTGGTCTTGAGGAAGTATAATTTAATACTCTTAGAAAAATATTTAAAAATTAAAATTCTTCCCAAATAACGTAAATATAAGTTTTCAACTTATTGTTTATATTTTTAAAATCATTTAGATTCTCTAAATTAGAACATATAATTTTTATGGGTATATTACCACCTAGCGCATTCAATATTTACAATGTCACTTGAGAATATTAAAATTAGAGAAATACTTAAGTAAACTGAGTACGCCACGTTATTTATAGTCTGTTCAATTAATATGTTTTAAGTAATTTAAATAAAATCTCATTTTTATTTGGGGTATTTGGGGTGTTTGCTACCTCTTCTAATGCCCAAATGAAAATCTCATCCCTTCATTTCAAATAATGATTTGAAAAATTGCATCTAATTCCCCTAATAAAGAGCTAAGATTTTTGGCACTAAATTGGTAGCAGAGAGAGTGACATAAATCCCTTGTGAATTATCAAAAAAGAAACCCTAAAAAACTTTGAAATTATAATTTAAGAGCACAAGAGAATGTGGGAAATGTAGAAGCAGAGAGGAGTGATCCTATCTCTAAGCAATCCCAAAAATGTGGTGACAAAGTACAAAGGAAATTACCAAACTTAGAAAAGTGTTAGAAGGATATGAAAGGAACACATCATTTGAATTTGTGAAGCAGAATAAGAGCAACCAAATCACATGACACAAACATCCATTCATGTCTCTTTTAATGGAAAAAATTCACTCTCCAACGTCTTCTCTTTCTCTCTTTCTGAGTTATTATTAATGCTCCTTTTTCTTTCATTCTTTTTATACATCTACGTTTTAATTATCTCCAACCACACCACTCACCCACTTTCAAATTTACCTCCAAATGGAATTTTTTGTAAATACGTATCTAATTTGAATGGCTCAAATTATATTTGGATGGCTCATATTTTATTTTTTTAAAAAATAAACAATTAAGTTTTGATTTGAATAATTTAGATCGATCAAATGTACTATATCTTGATATTTGATCTAAAATGTTCATAGTACATGGATCAAAGTGCAAAAGATTTATGTCTTTGACTTAATTTAAGAAAAAGTTCTCTCAACTTTTTCTAAAAGAACATTTCTCTCAATATTATTTGAGACAATTCATTGAATTTTTTTTAAATTTTTTTAAGAGAAACTTAAAGAGTTCTTATTTTCATTTTTTTTTGTTATTAATTTTTTATTTTTGTCAAATATTGTTCTCGAATTAAATTGAGAGAAAATTTTTCTGCTATAAAGCAACTTTTTCTCTTTATTTTTCTCACATCATTCTCTTCGAATGTCCCTCTATTTAGATTTTGTTGAGAAATTCTGTAATTAATTTTTTTAAAAAGGGCTTTTTGAAAATTTTTTGATAAAACTTATTTTCATTTTTTTACAACACAAAATCTCGTGAGAAAATTATTATTTTCATGTAGTGCCAATACGTAGAGATCAAATAACTTTAAACATTTGAAAGTTCATAAAACATACATAAAGAGAATTATTGCAAGTGATAAAAAAATTCTAAATACAAAATTATATTCTGTAACTCTGCCTACTGTATAGCGGATTCCAAACTCAGATAAAATAAGAGAGAACTTTATGTTAGATGTGTACCCTTTAATTATCTGTTCATGTTAGATGTGCCTGCCCAGATGAATTAATATCTCAAAAAACCAACAATTTGAAGGTATAGATGTAAGGGCCTGTTTGGATACCCATTTAGAATCAATTTTGGGTTCAAAATCATGGTTTTGAAAATTTTTATCCAAACACCCCAATTTTCCCAAACTCCATTTGGTTTCCAAAACTCCATTTGGAATAAGCTAAAATTTGTTCCATTTTGAAAAATCAATATCATAATCAATTTTTGAAAATTTATCCAAACACCATCACATTCTAATAATCAATTTTTTTCTTAATCAATTTTTTCAATTAAAATCCAAACACACCCTAATTAACGAATGCATGTTTGCAAATTAATGAGATTTGTCATGAAGTCAACATCATGTAAATGATTATGTTATCAATCAAAATTGAGATTCACTGTCTCCCTCTCCCAAGTGATGGGAGATTAAAATCACAATACGGTTATAAAAAGTCAATCGGATAGTATATAATATATAATTTGACCAAGAGCACGCTTTATATATATATATATATATATATATGAACGGAATTGTTCTTTAAAAAAAAAATCAACAGACTTTTCAACTTCTATGCTTTAGTACTTGGCGAATTACACGTGTTTTTTCTCTTCTAGAAAATAAAGCTATTATTAATTAAGATTAATATGTAATTTAGATCATGAATTATAGGTCGAGGTGATTTGAACCTTAAACTTTTAAAAACGTACATTATTTAGGATTTAAAATGCACCTTTTTAAAAGTTTAGGATTCAAATTGTCCCTGAATTTATAGTTCACGGTCTAAATTATATATTAACCATTTTGTATTTTAAAAAACGTACTATAATAAATAATAATTTAATAGTAACAGAAAAAAATGTATTTTGCATATTATATTAATTTTTAAAAAGATTTTAAAGGAGTGTGTAAGTTTTTTGGTTTAAATTGATTGATAAAGGTGAAAATTTACAAAATAGATACCAATGCTTTTATGATAAATAAAGAGATAGAGGAAAAAGTGTATAAAGAGGAATCTATTCTAGATTTTTTTCCCTAACAAAGAATGGTAATATTTTTTTATTAATATTATTATGAGATTTCATTACATCAAAGACCAAACAAGAAAAACATATGAAAGTACGCTTATAGCGAAAGATTTTGTTACGCTCCTATTATTGCCATTAATAGCCTATCAAAATTCCATCCAACAAGAATAAACAAAATTAACTCGACACCATCTAATTTATATCCACCATAATTTCTACCAAAAATTATTTTACTCATTATTACAATTTACAATAGTTTCATCATCATCATCATCATTTACCTTTTTTTAATTCCTTATTGTTATTATATCTTGAAAAATTTGTCATATTACCATATGTTAATATGTAATTTGAATTTTAAACTATAGGTCTAAGGTTGATTTGAACCTTATAGTTTTTAAAAAATATATTTTGAATCCTAAACAATTAAAATTGAGGTAACTTTACCCCCACCATTAACTTTTAACAAACATTCATCAAATTGGGATCTAAAGTGTAATTTTTTTCAAATAAATTTGATGGATGTTTGTTGAAAATTAACGATATGAGCAAAATTGCACTAACTTTAATTGTTCAAATAAATTAAATTTCCCTTAGACATATAGTTTAGGGTCTAAATTACATATTAATCCTATTAATTATTAATATTAACATACTCTACTTGTTAAGAGGGATATGATAAGTCAATAATTCATCATGTAAGTAAGTAGGATCTTCTATGTTTCAAATAATAGTTCTAGCTGCAGGTCCCAAAAACAAATTTAATAGTTTTATCTCTTGGCTTAATTAATGATCATGGAATTACTTTTAAGAGTTGATTTTTCCCTGCACAATATGCAATGAAGATCATGACTTAAAAACTTTTGGAATATTATATAGTACTTATCGTTCAAACATGCAAACACTGTAATTCACAGAGGAAAAAAAATAACTATTTAAATATGTGAAAAATTAAAAAGAATAAACAAAAATTGTATTTACAATATTAGATGAACTATATTTATGATCTTGTATGTTTCAAATAGGGAAATGATAATTTGGTCCCCCACAATGTGATAATGATAGTAAGGTTTTAAGGAATTTTTTTTTAAATTAAATTTATATGTGAAATTACTTTAAAATCACAATTTAGAAAGTTTTGATTTTTTAAATTATTGTAGTAATTGATAAAATCAAACTTCTAAATATTTATATCAAATTTGTCAAAAATAAAAAATTAGTTGAACTTTATTGCTTGAAAGTTATAATTTTCTAAATCATTTTAATCATTAGTGGAATCAAACTTGCTAATACTTAAACCAAACCTGTAAACCATATAATAAATTAGTTGGACTTTACTAATTGAAAAAAAATTGATAATATAAAGTTGTTGTTTCCTAAATTATTTTGGTCATGATAGAACCAAATTTGCGAATACTTATACCAAACTTATAAATTATATAAAATTAGCTGCAAAGGAGTATTATACACAGAAATTTAACTTCAAAAAAGTCCTTTAGGACCTCACTATTATTATCCTATTTTCATGAGGCCAAATTATTATTTGTCTATTTCAAAGAAAATTATCTGTCATTCTCCCTATGTTTTAAAAGTAGTAAAAAAGTTAAATTACCTCGCATATTTGCTTCACTGTAACTTCTCACTTCCTTATCACAATTAATCAATGCGTATATATGCACGTAGTACATTAATCCAACATCCACTTAACCGCTAACATTTGTGCCGGCCAAAATTTCAAAGTGATTTAGGGCCTATGGTTTTTGTATCATAAATTAATCGTTGAAAAACCAATTAATTTGATTAATCATTGACTCTCAAGCTTAAGTACGCTATATATCTAGTTTCAATATATTCTTCACACGCCCAACCCCCCCCCCCAGGTGGGTCAACGTACGTTAAGGAAATTGAGAGAAGAATAATAAATAATTCCAAATATTTGTCCTCTAACTAAAAAAACTAATATCATACTGCAGTTAGTTAGAGACATATATGTGGAGAATAGGTTATATATAATTTCATAGTCACGACATTCACAAAATATTCTTGATCTTGATGGTAATATAAGAATGAATAGTCAAATTCAGAATTTGGAACGTCTGGCTATTCAAATTTCCCTCTCTAAGGGGAATTATCTGTAAAGGGGTCCCATCTCTCCAATTGGTTTTGAAAAGTCTTTTTGCACACTTCTTCCATTGGCTTGTCTGCGAACAATTAATAGGAATAAATAAATTATCGTACTGTAATATATATATATATATATAACTAAATTACTGCAAATAAATAAAATAGGCTCCATGCTACTTTTATTTTGTGGCACTCTCTTCTATTGTGGTACCTCCACCTCATTTTACAAGATATTTTTTGGTGAAATTGTGAATACTAATTCCATATATCAATTTAATGCATGCAATTTAAAATATCAATTTCATTAATGAATTTTTTTCAGAACAGCTTATATTATGGGATATCAAGTCACTCCAAAAACATTGTATAAAATATGATGGATGTAGTTCTTAAATATTATTATAGAGAATCTTTTTCCCCCCTTCAATGACAGCCATCTCAAGTGATTAATGTTTGAAGAGAATAATCAACTTCAAATGAGATTAATATGATTTATTTTCTTTCACGAATTTTGAATTTGAGATCTCGTTATGCTTGATCTAAAATGATATTGTGTGTGTGTGTGTGTGTAGATGCCACTTAATGCACATGCATGCATAGCCAATATAGATCCATACACAAAAAATGATAGTGAAGTATCATGCACTGCAAATGAATGTGTATTGCCCCCACTTTGATTTGATCTATTCACAGGGGAAGTAGACAAGTTAATGATTATTTTGTGACAATTCAAGACCTCAAATTTTTGCGGGACCAAAATTATCCGCACACTGCAAAATATCTTGACCTCAAGGTAATTATCACTTAAGTTAAGATAATGTTTTAATGACAATATTTTTTACAGCTTAATGATAATTATTTTGACCATGATTTTTTATTGGGATACTTAAAAATAATGTATGCATATAAATATACGGAGTAATTTTTTTTAACACAATTTAATGTTTCCAATAAATTATGATAAAGAAAGTACGAAGCAGCATCAAATTGATAAAGACAATATTGCCATTTGAAGAGGAAAAAAAAAGATATGCTTTTTAATTAAATTTCCTTAAAAAAATGGGACTTCAACGACTACAATAAATAGTTTTTGGCATTACATGAAAACCCATATCTCACAATAGATGTTTTTATTAGAACGAGTGAATTTAATAATTATTTTTTTTCAATTTCTGAAAAACTTTGTTCCTGCTTGTAAGTAAGGATGAGGATCTGTGGTGAGACCCACAACTGATATGAATGAGGGCCAAATGGGAACATGCTGGTGGCTTACATAAGTGGCCATGAGTTCTGTTATCTCAACTTCCAACCATCTTTTCATTTACAGAATTTCTTTTCAAATATAATATAATTTTAAAAGTACAATATTTTAAAAATTGAATCAAATTCAATAAGATATTAGTTCAATGGTTAATAGTTGTGTTATAATTAAATCAGTTATGATTAAATTAATATTTTTAAATATATTATAGTTATTTTAAATGAGAAAGACAAGAAATAATAACAAAAATACAATAAAATTTTTTTTTTCAAAAAAAAACGAAAATAACTAATATTATTGAATTATAATATGAGTATAGATAAAATGTAAAAATATAATATGTAAAATTAAATTAATTAATTATTATATGTAAAAATTTTTTTTGTATATAATTATTTTAAGAATTAAGTATAATTTTATAATATATATACGCGCATTTCTTGCATATTTACCTCACCTTATTTTCTTTTTTAATGCTTATAATGTGCATAAATACATAAAACAAAGTTTTAAAATACTATTTAATTTTTAAAAAATAAAAAAATCCGGTTCAAATGATTCAGTGATTATGTAATTTTCAGTGTTTTAAAAACTGGACTGAACCGGCCGTTCAACCGGGAACTAGCTCTTGGTCTGATTTAGTTGGCCCTTCAAAGTCGACCAGAAGGGAACCAGTCAACAATCAAAAAAACCAGTCAACAATCAAAAAAACCAGTCAACAATCAAAAAAAAGCCGAACGAACCGATTCCCTTAAAAGCAATCTAAATTAATTAAAATTTTAAAAAAATTAATTGAAATAAAGAACAACCAAGAATGATTAATATTATTCATGTATTCATCAACAATATATCATTTCACCAAGCATTTATTAATATTTTTTTGGAAAATATAAATATTTGCACATATTTTTTTTAATCATGATACATAAATTAAAAATATATTAATTTAATATCAATTAGTTTGATCACAATTCAACCACGGTTGGACTAATGAACCATGAATCGGTAGCTAGTCCGGTTCAATGAATGGTTCGATTTTTAAAACTTTGATAATTTTTCCTGCAACACCAATCCCATCAAACCAGTTAAACCAGGTGGTTGGATCCAATTTTTAAAACCTAGGGTTGAGGTTTCACTAATTATTACATGGATTCACATCACCATAGATATGTATGTACATTTAATTTATATATTAAGAAAATGAATGAAATACACACACATATAAAAAGATTAATTTATTAATTTATCCACAGAGATTCATTTGTCAGATTCACACGATCTCTATCACTCCATCTCCCTTATAATTGATCGATATGATTCACACACACACGCCCAGATCGTGTGTGTGTGTGTTTTGCAGCTGCAATAGTCATAGACTCTGATCATTTTGCAATCATATCACCATATAATAATACTTATGTTCTTTTAAAATATTTTTGCAACCATCCAGCTTTTGTTTAAGAAATCATATATCTTTCATTTCACACAGACACAAAAACAAATATAAATCTTGCTATCATGGTAAAATAGGGTAAAGATACATTTTTATTTTTAAAATATTTTTTGATGAACGTCCAGCATCCTAAACTATTGGTTAGAATAATTTTATCTTAAAGTAATTAAAATTAATTATTTTTGCCTTTGCCATCTAATTTCCAACATTAACCGTTACAGAATTTAATAGAAAGGATAAAAATACTTTGTTTTAATTACTTTAAAGATAAAATTGTTCCAACCAATAGTTTAAGATGCTAGACATAATTCTTTAGAGAATACTTCAGGGTTCAAAAATACATCTTTACCCATAAAAATATATTCATATGGTAATGATTATTTTTATTTTAAAAAAATGAATGACACACACACGCATCAATTATTTAAACGGTACGAAACAAAAATAAATTTCTGGCCAAGAGATTCGTTCACATTTATGTATGGAGCTACGGTTTCACAGAAGACCCCATAAATAGCATGATTTTTCATATGAAGTGACAGTTATGGACCCCAAATGTGCATGGCCAAGCACAGACAGGAAAGCCAGCATAGCACAAGCCACCATTGACAAGCTTGGCATCTTCATAATTCTAACACCAAAATGGGAGTACCATTCACCTTTGTTTTTACCTAACTCCCATTAAAATTCCTTTTTCTTTTTGGGTCCCTTTCAATTATAGTAGTCAATAATTAATTAATTATTTGAATTTTTCAAATAGTTTTTTTTAATTAGATAGTACTACTTAGGGCTTGTTTGGTATGCTTGAATTGAGGAGGGTGGAAATGAAATTAATAGTGGAGATTAGATTTTGGCTTGTTTGGTATGATGTAAGCCAATTCTATGTGGAAGTCATTCCCACAAATAGAAATGATGGAATTGATTTCCAAAAGAAAAGCTCAGTTTTACAATTTCATAATTTTTTTTAATTGAAAAAATTAATCTTTTAGTCCTCCAACTTTTAAGTCACTTGTAACTCAATCCCTCAACTATGACTCATTGTGACTCTATCCCTCAACTATAACTCGCCTATGACTAAGTCCCTCAACTTTTAAATCACTTACAAATTAGTCCCTTAACCTTTATTAATTTTTTTTTCATGTTAGCTTATATCTCACATTAATGAATAAGAAGAGGGTATTTTAAAATAATATATGAATATTTTTTTATCCCTCTTATTTGATAAAAATTTTGTTAAAAAAATTAAAAAATAAGGACCAAGTCATAGGTAAATCACAAGTTGAGGGACTGAATTGCAGCGAGTTATAGTTGAGAGACTGAGTTAAAAGTGAGTTAAAAATTGAAAGACTAAAAGATTAATTTTTTTTTTTAATTTTTTTACCTCGTCCTCTTTCGTTTACCTCTTCTCACCCTTCCCGTCAAACTGGTCGTGACCTCCTTAGCATGGACGATGGCCTTGTCAAAAATGATGACATCAGCAATGACGGCAATCGAAGACGATGACGACGTGAATCTCTGGCTGAAGCTTGTCTTCTCCATTTCTGATATCTTCAACTTCTTGCTCTCTTCGTCTTCTCCACCACTTGTTTCAACATCCCCACCCCACCACCATTTTCGTTGACACTCGTGTTGCACTGAACAACAACGTACGACACTATCCCCACCCAACAGCAATGATACCATAGACGCTGGTCTTCCTTGAGCCCATCGACACCATCGATTCCACTTCCGCCGCCCTTTGTCACTTTGTCCTCTTCCCCTTCTTCTCTAATCGACTTTGGTGAGGATGACAACTATAGATCTGTAACTTCCACAACTCCTCACCCTCTATCTCTTTGTTCGTCCCTCACCCTAAGTGAGTTCCACAACCAAATGTATTCTGATGGTATAGATAGTTGTTTCTGGAAACAAATTCAATGGCCTGGCCAAGCCTTGATTTCAAAGAAGCTTCTTCAATAGTTCATCACCAAATTTTTCTTTAATTTGATTGTTTTCTGGCTTTGATTCATTATATTGTTGTTTTCTTGGATTTGGTTTTTTTTTTTTCTTTTTCCACGATGGATGCAAATTCGAGCAGTGGTTGAGGGTGATTTTAATCTGGGTTGGAGCAATTTCTTTTTGGACGAGGGCATTTTAGTCTTTCTATATTTTAAATACTAATATTAAATAAAATGATCTCTCAATTCTATAAACGTTCCAAAAATATTTTTAAACTCCACTTTCATATTTATTTTCACTTTCATATCTATTTTTATTTTCATTAAATTCATTTTCACCATACCAAATGGGACATTAGAGAGTTAATGGGTTTTCATACTCTTCCTTTGTACAAATAAGGCTTAGTTGCAATATACTCGCATATGTGGTGAACCTCACAAATAAAGTGAAGTTTATAAATGTGAGAAGTTCTTCAACCCAACAAATTAATCCTTTCAGACAAGCTTTCTTTTTAAACTTATGATCAGATCACAACAATTAACAGAATGTAGGCTAAAACCTAAAACCTCATTGCTAGTGAATAGTGATATAAAAAACCTTATTCATGAGTGAATTGTAAGTAATAACTCTTAGAATTGTGACAACTATACTAGCGAAATTTAACTCACCAAATAAGCAATACGGAAACATGTACATTTAAAAAAAATATATATAACAAAAACACTTATTGTTACCGTCCCTGTACTTACTAGATCAACAATTAGTAATACATACTAGTATATAAAGAGAGAAAAAAGTTACTTTTTGTAGCAAGAGCATCCAATGGTAAACGCTGTACACGTTAAATTTATAACAGTAAGACCAATAAATGTGGTGGCCTTCTGCCCTTCTCTGCCAAAAGAAATTAATTGGTACTCTCTTTGTACGTAGCTGGCTTTAGTCAATATCTAAGGTGGCAGAGAAACCAAGCTAAGGTGGGGATATTTATTTTTCAGAAAAACCCCATCTCCTTCAAAAAGCACTGTATAAATACACACACATAGGGTACTGATGAAAGCAACTGTTGATATAATGAAACCATACATGCTGATGGCATATGGGATTGACTTTAGGGGTCACAGGAACACATTGTGTGCCAAATAGAAAATTAAAGCTAACCAATGGTTGGTCCCCGCATATTTGGCAGTGTGGGTGGCAATGAAAGGAGATATATATGACAAACACAATAGTCCAAATAAATTAAAAGGATGGCTTCTTCTTGTTTTTTTTTTTCCCCTTTTACCATGAACTATATGAAGCCACAAGTGAAAATTAACTGCCCTAAGAAAGTGCTTGCGGAAACGTTATGCAAAAGGAAACAAGAGTACAGCAAAGAATAAAAAACCAAAGCACAGCAGAAATAAAGAGAGCATGAATGCTCGCTGACTCTGTGTGTGCGTGTGAGAGAGAGAGAGAGAGAGAGAGAGAGTGTGCGTGAAGGTGAACAACCCCATCAGAAGAGGGTATTCTGAACTTTACAGCAATAATTGAGTGATGATGGCAATAAGAGTCAAAAGAAAGATGCAAATCAGACTTGTTGGGGAAAAAGGAATTTGGGATTAAAAGAAAAAGAATACATTATAGAGTTGGATATTGCTTTTTGTTCTCTGTCTTCTATTTTTCAAAATAAAAAATAGGGGAATTTAATAACGACTTTAAAAATGGGAAGCTAGCAAGATTCCCGGAGGCCGGTCATACGTGTAGGGGAGGAAGAGAAAAGAAATTAAGATGTCGTCGTATAAATAATCGTAAACAAAATATATGTATGCATGGGAAAATGTTGATTTATGTAAAATTTGCTTGATGATGACTACGGAATTAACTACTCCTATTGTGCTTATAATATAGTGTTGGTTTGTGTGTGTATGTGTGGTACCTTCTCAAAGCAAACGAGAGAGAGGGAGAGAGAATATATTGGGGAATGAAAGTCTCCGATGATTCTGCCAGACCCAACCTTTTGACTCCTTCAAATTCCAAAACAGATATTATTTTTGCGAGAGAGAGAGAGAGAGAGAGAGAGAGAGAGAGAGAGAATAGGGATACATCCAATCCAATTCTGCATATTATATTTTGCTTTTGTGCTTCTTCTGCATGTAGTGGGATGAGTATCCATTATAGAGTTCAATTTCAACATTCTTTGTGGATTCAAAGCTACAACGCATGAGTATGGTCTCCAACAGCTGTCCCAACCTTCATCTCTTCGTGATTTATATTGCCTTTTCGTTTTGGCCCCACTGCTGTCTCGTATCCTAATATTACTTTGGAAAAAAGGACTTTGCTTCCCACTCTCTCTCTCTCTCTCTGTGCCTCAGAGGGGAGAGAATTAAGAGAGAGGGAATGAGAAGAATGATAGAGACGTAAAAGAAAGGTAGGGAAAATAGCTTTCGTGATTCCCAAAACCAAAGAGAGCATTATGGGAAGGTCCTTGTTTTTTCCCCCCTTTGCCTTGCTCAAATGTATAAATTGCTTTTCATTTTCACCAAAGCTACCTCACGTCCTCATCCCCACCCAATGACCCTCATCTCCTTTCCCTAAAGTTATATTATACTCTCCCTGTTCTCTATTATAAGGAGCCTTTAGAATAATTTCTTGATTCTTAATATATATAAGTTACACATATAAGATTATTAATTAATATTTTTCATTTTTCACCAAAACTTTTCAAATGTTATGTTTTTCTCCTTTTTAACAAGAATACTTAGATTTAATGAGTATATAAATATATATATATTTATATATATAGTCATATCTCTCTCTTTTTTTGCATGGAGGAATATTTCTGTCTGTAATGTCTTTTCTTATGTAGAAACAAACATCCCTATGTAATGAAGCCCCATATCCTCATGACGACTAGATTTGGGTAAAGTTGAACTATATAATCTTCCATCACCTTCTTTCAAAAAGTCATATCGATTTTTCAAACAATATATAATATAAAATTTATATAAGCCCCACCACATTCAAGAGCTGCAAACACACAGGGCTCATTTTTCAGACTTCGTGAAATACAGGACACCCATGTCTAATTATTTTAATTCGTCACAGATGTGACTCCTCTTTTCACCCTCATACACGCGTTCATATTTATAGGGTCTTATCTATTACAAATACATAACTCAAGTGGAAGCTAAATCATCAACCTCTAGGCCTATAAACACTAATGAGCTATATATAGCTTAATAAAGAGAGATTAATTTACATAGTCAAGCTAAAAACTCCCCACAGGGCACAAAAATTGACATATTTTTACGGTCTAGGTTAAATTTACATGTAATAACTCCCTATAGCTTAATAAAGAGATATTAATTTATCAATTAAATACTACTAAAAACGAAAATAATTTGGTCTCAGCTGAAAAGTAGCAAGGTTTCAGGGGCAACGCTAGTGGAAATATATGCATCATTCACTCGATCACGTGATATTATATATAATTGAAAAATGAAATTGACTTTACCAATATAATAGACTTCGATTACAGGGTTCTGAGACCTATGTTTAATGTTTGTGACTCCTGAAGATGATGATTTTCCTGATCTTAAGGAAAGAATCTCCGTGATTTCCTTGGATGGGGTTTGAAGAATCAAACTAATGTTTTGGTTGCCCAAAATCTAGAAAAGTAATTAACCTCTAATCCATGAGTCTAAAACATAAATTAAAAAAAATTAAAAGATCTCAAGAGAACAAAAACTAACCTCAAAAAATTTACTAGATCCCTGTCATGCAAATGTACTTGAAATCCCTGATACTGATATAGAGGTAGAAATGTAGTTATTGTAAGTTCATGTGGATCTAGTCGATTTCAGAATGTACCCCTGCAAGGACAATATATACCGGCATGCATTAATGATAACACCTCAAAAAAAAAAAAAAGAAAAAAAAGAAAAATGTACCACTAGAACTTGTCTCAATGGTGCCATTTACATAACTTCGATCTCATGACCTTGGCAAATATCGTATACTTTTTTTTTCTTGGTTAAAATATACAGAATATCAGGAAAACTTCGAAATAAATCATCAGATATATTTTTTCTAATTAAAAGATACGTAAGTCGTCCAAATTTATGAGTTAAGTTGAATGGGTTTGACATTCAATACTTGTTTTTCTCTCAGCAGTCTTATTTTTCAAAGTATACTTTACATTGATATACAAGAGTTGATCTGGTCAAAACGCCACTGGTATGCATTGAATTTTCTTTGAAATTAAATTTCCAATCAGTTTGCGGAATCCATGTAGGCAAATATGAATAGGCTGTGTTTGGTAGGGCGGAATAGGTTGGAATGGGGGTGAAAATTGCTCATTCCCTTGTTTGGTAGGTTGGAGTAGCCATTCCATTAGAATGGCCTGTTACCCATTTGAGGTAATGGCCATTCCATCGGCTGATCATGGGAGTCGGTCCATTCTCTTGGGAATGAATTTTTTTTAATCCAAAATGTCCTCACTTAAAGTTTCTATGGACAACGAATACCCTTCTCTCTCTCTTCTTTCAATCGTCCATCCCCATCTGACCTTCTTCACCTTATCCATCAACCGACGACATGAATGGCTTCCCTCAAGAACTGCACATTGACAATGAATTGCACCTCCCAATTACGGCGACGCTACTGGATCTGGTTTTCTCATCTGTATCAGCAAACCAGATATGGTTTGGGTTTGCCATATCTAAGTTGAGTTTGTGATTCCTTGTCGGATCCGGGTTCAGGTGATCTTTATATTGTCTCTTTCCATTCTGTTGGGTCATCAAACTCGTTCTACATCACAGCGGTGTCACACCATTTTGTTGCTGTGTCTTCCCCATTCTATTGCAATGCCTCTTGTCAATCACGTTAAGCTTGTGACGTTTGTACCTAACATGGCACTCAAGTTCTCCAACAGCTTGTTTTTTACTATTATGATTTGGTTTCTGAATTTTTTTTAAATGAGAAGGAAGGAATTACAGGAGAAGGAAGAAGAGGCAGGTGATGGGTTCACTTGAAAGGAGTATTTTGGCATTTTAATATAATTATTATATTTATACAATAAAAATTATATCATCTTTACACCATCCAACCAAGCCTACTTTTCAATCTCAATATCATTTTCATTCACATTTCCATTCTTATTCTCATTCCTAATTTTATTTCATAACAAATCATTCTATCATATCAAACAGGCCTATATATGTAGGCAAAAGTTACTAATATATAAGCATAGGGCTCCCTAAAAAATACTCCTCCCCTTCTTTTCTACAATACCCTTCGAATACAAGAATCAAGGAGATGTTTAAATTAAAAGAAGTTTTAAATTTTACATTTATTTAAGCCCTTATAGTGTAACTTTGAAAAATGAACCAACACTAAAAAATGTTTTTAAAAAGAGGTAATAAATATGCGATATAGTGTCTCACATAAAAGAACTAAGAATTTTCCTTTTAGGTTCCTGTAAAAAGTACTCGAAGAGAGTAATTAACAATCCCTCCCATTAACCCTGGTTTCATAAGGTGAGATTTGATACTTGATTATTAAATTAACTATAAAAATATGTCCGTCCAATCAAACTAATCGAAATCTTCGAACCACAGTAGTCTTGGATCTTACTATTCTTAATTTATTATTGCAAAACCAAACTGGCCAAACTACTCTTTTTGTAACTGTTGTGTTATAGCCAGATGTCATCATAGCCAAAACCAAATCAGTCTGATCAAAGAACGTGATCTAAATATTTATAGTACAAGTGGTGCGCAGTTCCAAATTCTCACTGAATCCAAACTGGGATTATTCTAACAGTAGCCTAATCTCTTCCAAATTCTCACTGAATCCAAACTGGGATTATTCTAACAGTAGCCTAATCTCTTCAAATAAATAATTGATGCATGAATTTTTGACACTCAAAATCTAGATGCTCTTGCAACAATATACTACGTTCCCTTTAAATAGAATTCATTTTAATTAAAACACATGAATATAAAAAAATAGTTAGGTTGTTAAAATGTCAATTTTTTTAACCTAACCCTTCTTCAATACTACCAATCATTAATTATTCGTTAGGTGGGAAGTAAGTGATTTTGACATATTCGTGTAGCATTTATAAAATATCTTATTCCTTTCATTAAAAAATATAAAATATTTTTAATCAAATCTCACCTTTTAATAAAATAGTTATCTACTTTTAAATTAACCCTATCTATTTATATTTATCCCTATTAAATACCCTATAATAAATATAAAGTCACTATCAATAGGGGCATTTTAAAAAAAAAGGAATTAATTACACCTCAAAAGACTAAAATGCCTTACATTTTTAAACATTAAATTTCTCAAAAAATACCTTTCATTTTTTAACAGACAGAGTAACAAATACTAGCATTTTCTTTGTTTCAAAATATTTGCTCCAGGGAAAAAATGTTTTATATTATTTAATCTTTTTAGACTTTAAAATTAAGACACTCTTTGATGATAATATTCTTATTTTATCGTTAAAGGCGTTAAAGTATTTTTAGTACATTGTACCTCACTCCAACAATTTAAGAAGAGGCAAGATTACGCATGTCAATAAAACTCAATAATGATATTTTATAAATTTTTTTTTCAAAATCAAAATATAAATTTTTAATTTTTTTCATTTAATATAACTTTAAATCTATAATCATTTCAATTTTTTCTCTAATTGAAGGATAATATTAGAAAAAAATTATTAATGAAATCTTATTTTTGTCAAATTGTCTATATTTTGCCACAACGAAATACTTTATCTGTCTCAAATTATAAAATACTTTTGGAAGATATTCAACATTTCAAAATATAAGATAAAAATAAGATTTCATTAATGATATCTTTTTCATATTACCCTACCTATTATATTCTCTCTCTTTAATATTGTTTCATTAAATGAGTATTAAATGAAGAAAATTTTTAAAAGTTTATATTTTATTTTAAAAAATAAAATTATAAAATGTATTTAATGAGATTTATTAGTATGTGTGATTTTATCTAAAAGTTTTTTATGATTTGAAATAGAGTAAATACTTTAAAAGTTTTCTTGTAATCGAGGACAAACATATATTATAGCACCTCCTCCGGTGTTTTTTTATAAATCACATTTTATAAGTTTTTTTCCCTTTAAATAAGTCACTTTCTTTTACTTTTTATAACTTTTGATGTATAATTTCAAAAATATTTTTTAGAAAATTCTAAAAAGAAGTGCAATATTTCAAATTCTCTTCCCACCCATCAAATCACTCTTTTTTAAATTTAGCAATAAAATTGAAAAGTAATTTATTTTTAAGATAATTTTATTATTCTAACTAACTCACCTTGATTTTGATAAGTTAGTTAGAAATGATTTATAAAAATTAGAGGAGTATGTTTTTACATACTTCTTTAATCTCATTTATAAGGCACTTTTAACATGTTTTATTAAAATAAAGAAAAACCTTAAAAACTCATTCACTCCATCTAGAAATTTAATAATTTATCAATTTTGTTCCTATTAAATATTATATATATTTTAATAATATTTTCTCTCTTTAACATTTAATAGAAGTCAAATGGAGTGACTTATAGAGAAGACAAAAAAAATTCTCTCTCTATCCTACAAATAGGACTAGAGGGAGTATTAATTATATTTCTCAATTCTCAATCCGTGTGCACTAATTTTAAATGATAAGTATATATTTTTAAAATGAAGAGAGTAAATGAAGTTTTCAATTAATGGATTGATTGGTGTTGGCATCAGTTCTCTCCCACTCGCACCTGGTTGTACCGCGAGATACCAAGTCCACTAGAGTATAGCATATGGGGGAATTGAAGTCACTTTAGACACATTCAAAGAATATCTTAGAAAAATTAAAGTAACGTAAAGGGGCAGGGATGTCTGTAAAACCTGTGACATTGTTAATGTTTCCACGTGACAATATTTTTCTTATTCTTACTAGTTACTAAAATAATACTAGTGCATAAAATAAGTAGACAATTTCCAATATTCTCTGGGTTTTACTTGAATCATCTCTTTGTTTTAGACAAATGCACAAATGTCAAGGTTCAAGACGTCAATTATTAATTGAATAATATAATTTGATTTATTAATGTCGCAAGAAGGAGACAAAGTTAACAGGGACCATAATTATCATTGCCGTGCAAGACGTGATTTGCAAAGTCAAACTCTTTGATAGTAGTAAAATTATCTGTCCCTGATTAACGTGTAATGGAAAATCAAAACATAAATAGTAGTAATTAATTTGTGTGGTCCTCCTGTTAGAATGATGCATTATTAGGATGTAACTTCTTTAAAAGATAAAATAATTTAAAGAGGGGGAAATCTTAGTTTACATTTTTTTTTTCTTACCCTCCTTCTGAGTTCTGATAAAGAGAAACACAAAGGTTTGATCTTATGGCGCATACAAACTGCTAAACAATAATTCATAAAATGTGACATGCTAAAATCTGTCGAGGTTTTTTAATTCGCACCTTGTATTAGGAGGGCTAGCTAAACTACCATTAATTATATGTCCGCAGGAATGACAAGTCCTCCAAAAGTTTCTGCACTAGCAAGCTCAATTGTTAATGGGTTTGGTGAGAAAAGCAATTTTTCTCCGTAATAGCTTTTCTATCCATATCATGTCCGTCAATTTTTTTGCATAGTATTTCTGATAAATTAGTATATATGTCTTTATCCTATAGGAAACCCAATGGATTTATTACTACTTAACTGCCATAAACTCCATACTCTTTTTATGCTTATATTCTTCTAGAGCTTCAGTCATATGAGTCATGAATACCCTTAACGGACCCCAAAAAAAAAATCCCGATGTTTTTGTCACATACGAATTGTATAGTTTGTACCACTAACGGGAAGCAGCTAGAATAACCCAGGAGATTCCTCTCTGAATTCTAATTTCCATTACTTTAGGCCTATTTTACTGAGAAAAAAGCTATTTCTAACGCCCTACATAGCAGCTACAGTAAACACTGAACAATTCTTGCGGCAATAGGTGGGATAATAGCTAGGTGCTATATATGCATCTATCTATCTATCTATATACATATATAAAGGCAACAGTTTCATTAATTAAACTTTGAAGAAGGAAAGAGGGGAAAGAGAAGGGAAAGTGTGAGAAAGACACGTCAAAGTCTGCTATTGTTGTGTGACGGATGAGAGGAATTGAAGAGAAGGAGAGTGGGGTCCAAAATTGTCATCCCCTTTGACAAGCGAATATATTGAAGGTGAAAGACCACCACCCCTCCCAAAGAATGTACCGTGCAGTTACCACCACATGCATACTCAAACTCAACCACCCCCACCTCATCAATCAAATGAAATTATTTGAATTGACAACCTCTTTGCCCTTTGTGCTTACTTTTAATAATGGATGTCTATAAAAACCCATTATTTCTCATTCTAGTTGTCCTTTTCTATTTTTTATTAATAAATCTGAACTTTTGCAACATAAAGTTTCACAAAAATTAAACTAGAAGAAAATGGGTAGACTATCATGTTCATGAAAGCTCACCAGAAGGAGATGGAGAATGTAACACGCGCGGTTCTGAAGGAAGAGACGACAAAGAAATGATCCACTTATGTATTGGCTAAATCAACAAATGGGTAAGGGAAAGTCATTGCCATCATGCATTATTACAATTGACACATGGAACAAAGTTGTACGCTTTGAAGTTGACATGTGAATGCGAGCATTGAGAGAGAGAGAGAGACGGTTGAGCAGAAGAAAGAGGAGGGGGGGGTGGTGGAGAGATATGTAAGGTGCGATAACCTTATTATGGCCCACTCCTCGAAATGAGAATAATAAATGCAAAGTGGGCAGAAGGATACAGTACTCTTTTGGCAGAACAGAAAAGAGGTCCTGATTTGAGAGATGAGGAAATGATTTTGTAATCGATTGCTTTATGATTGATGAACATTGAAAAGTATTCATTTGACAGAGAGAGAAAGAGAGAGAGAGTGTGTGGAGGAAAAAAGCCCTCTTTTTTCTCGATCTAAAGCTGTTCATTTTTTTAACTTTTGCTTTTTCAACTCTGACATGCCAAGACAATTGAACGGGAAGGGAACTATTAATTATAAGTTTATAGAAAATGCAGGGTGTGCATGGCTTGGTTATTAGTGCAGTACCTTAGTACTCTGCCCTGTGTAGGACAGATTATATTGGTGACCCTTTTAATGACATGTTTCCCTCAAATTTTCACTCAAGGAACTCTATGGTTAAGGAAGAGAGAAGGGTATGTTTTTGCAATTTTACAATCCGGGCGTGTGTGTGTGGGTGGGTGGGTGTGTGTGTGCATGTGTGGGGTTGGAGTGGGATGAGAGACTGAGGTTTCACATCAAAGACTTGTTAAGGGCCCTGAGAAGCGAGGCTGACATTGTCCTTCACGAAAGTCGCTGACTCTATTGTCAGCCCCGCATTTAAAGCGCGCTCTGTTTCTGTGATGTCCAAAGCACTTTGTATCGTTGCACCGTATATCATGCCATATACTGCCATTCTATATCACCTTTTCTACTTTCTTGATTCATGGTTTCCCTTGGAGACCCTAGTTTTGTTTTTGTTTTTTGTTTTTTTTTTTTTGGTGTTCCACGGTAATATCACATCGCAAGAATTTAGAAGAAGCTAGATTTAGCGTGGACAGTTTTTATGGCTAATCTTGGAAAAGGGGCTGCAAACTCTCGAGGGCTAATTTTGGTTCTCTTTATGACTGAGATTTGAACATTCTGTGATTAACAGAGACATGAGATTTTCAGCAAAGATTTGACTAGTAATGATTGCCTGTTATAACCAGGCCATACAGCGTTAACTTCTAAACAAGTTTCTGCACACAAAAATTCCAGTTCCTTTTCTGTTTTTTTTTTTTTTCAAACCTTCCTCGTCTTGTGCCGGAAGAGGGAAATGAGGTTAAATTAAAATTATCATCTGGGATATGTCATCAAGACGGTGCGATGAGACAGAAGACGAAGCAAAATAATTACTGGGTGACGTGTCATCAAGGTTGAGACTTTTGTCAGGTAGCACTGCCATACTATTGAAGTTTAGGGTTTGATCTCCAAGTGCTTATGTTATAGTAAAGAGTGAAGAGCGTGCACGCCTAGTTTTCTTCAAGGGCATCTACTTAAGCTAATATAAATTTGAAATACTTCGTGGGATGGACCTTATTGTGGTCCTTTCCTGTATTAATTTTACAACCCAGAAAGCCGAAAAAAGAGATATGTTTTCACTTGTCTGCTTGATCTTAAACCAAACCTTTAAGATATAATGGGGACCAAGCAGGTAGAACAGATGGAGTGGTCCAAGGCTTTGCTGGACCAGAGACCCAACAAAAATAACTGGACTTAGAAGGTTCCCATAAGCGTCTTATGCCACCGAAGACTACTCTTGTCAGTCTCTATTACTTTTCTATTTTGCAGGGCCATCTCAAAACAGGGTGCGTTGTGTCCTTGGTATATACCAACTAGGGGTACATCTCTAAATACCTATATACTTAGTTCAAGGACTCACTCTTCATGTTGCTGCGAAATTTAATATCAACAACGAACAATTTCTACCATGTGAGGTCAAGTGACTATACACTGCAATAAACAGAAGAGAATGGAATAAGGCACATAGGGCTGGCTTTATTTGACTCAGCCTTTCATATTTGTTTCAATGGGCTCTCGTGGCTAGGGTGTACGACTAGAACAATGGTACTGAGTATATGAAGCTTATATGATAAAGGGTTTTGGTTCACGAGGAATTTCCATGTCCAGTCGCTCTCCTATTCATCAATATAATACTTCTTTTCATTGTTTTATTTGTTTTTCTCTTTTGAGAAACGAGCAATGTGGTCTGCCATGTCACTTAATGCTCAATTCCTCAATTTCACTTAGCAGACTCCATGAAACTCGTTTAGGCATTTTAACAGGCACAATGCCTGCAAAAATATGAGTGACAAATTGTTCTTGTTAAACAGTTTCCTTTCCTTAGAAGAACAGTCGGCATCGGAAGAAAGTTGACAAAATCATCCTTGAGTTATATAAAACAAAAATCGAAACCAAATATGTCCAAAACAACCAACCAAAAAAGAGTATAAACGATTAGTCAAGAAATGAAGCATTTATGAAGAAGCAAATATATCATCAATTGTCAGTACTTCAGCTATTAAAAGGAGACATCGATACTTACTTACATTGCCAATCCAATGCTGCAAATCCTTCGTTCATCATCTCCATCTCTTATTGGTCAGGCAAATTTTTTTGTAGATTTTCGAACTATATTCCTGCGTACAAATGTTCCAGAAGTCACGCACAGAATTCTTATAAATCAGCAGATATCGAATATCCTGATCAATTTTCTTTTCAACAAAATGCAATTCATCAAAATCATAAAGTAAACAAGAAGTTCGATTTGTAACTTCGATAAGTTCTGGATTGGTTTCGTTTTAGTGATGAATGCACTTCACTGCTTGCATTTTGAGCAAAACACTACTTTAAAATTTTTTTTTTTTTTACCAAGATAGCGTGCAGCGTGAAATATATTATTCAACATGCATGCTCAAGCAAGTCGATGTGATGAAAGCCAATCTCCACAATCTTGGAAAGGCAATAGCAAGGACTAGACGTAGAGATTATAGAAGTAAACCTCGCTTCCCTCAATTGAGTATAGCTATACACTAAATATAATCACCTCTCTTAGGGAGACTGTTGTGAGGGATTAGTTTATTCCACTAGATTCAATCTTAGTTGTTTTTTCTATTTTAAGAAAATACATGTAATTGGAAAGCGAACACTTGTGCCTCACTATGCTGGGCCTTCTTGTTATTGAGGCCTCCAATCATCCAAGCCATTTGAGTTTTTGTTTTCGGGTCTCTTAGGTGGAGGAAAAAAATATAGATTGGACCTTCGGGTATAAAACATAAGATAGGCTAAAATGAATATGGGCTTGTACGAAACGTATTGCGGTTATAAAAACTGTCGTAAAGCCTCTGTGTAGTCCGTATTCCACTAATAAGTTTTGTTTATATGTATTGGGCCGAAAATCTAGCACATCAAATATGTAGAATCATCAATAGAAGCTGCTCAGACCTGAGCATCGAGGAGAAGAGAAGGGCGTGAGAGGAGGAAAGAGAGAGCTAAGAAGCAGAGAGCATGTTCCTTGTGAAAAGTGGAAGAGATTGAATTGAAGGAGGCTGGCAGAGGAAGAAATTAGCTCCAAGAAGTGAAGCAGAGGTAAATTTCTTCTACCTCGATACGTGTCTTGCGCTGTCGATGCTACCATTGCTAGATGGTTCTTCTTTAACATGCTCTGGTTGTGGAAGGATTTGCGTAAATTTGGATACATGCTCTCTCAATGGGTGTTTATCTCTTGCGAATTGAAATTTTATTTTATTTTATTTTCTTCATGTGCTCTGTATTGAACGATGGAATGTGCTTCTTTAACTCTAAACTGAGGATAACTAGATTCTCTTATGCTGGTATTTATTACAAGTTCTGGAAGGATTTTGAAACTGATTTGAGTCGCCTCGCTTGGCGGTTAAATTTCTTTTCTAATTGATGTTGATCTCGTGTGAGTATGTGCTTAGACTCGTGATGTTGTATGATTGCAAATTCTTACTGAGTATAGATGCCGTTCTCGCTCTGAAGTTTGGGATTTAGATGCTGTTAAATGTTCATGACCATGTGCAATTTTGTGACCCTACATTAGAAGTGCTGGTTTGGCCTGCTGTTTTGATATTAATATTATTATTTTAATATAAAATATAGAGTTTAGAAAATTAGATAATCCTTAATCGCACTTTAATGCTACTGTATAACGGAGACGTTGCCTTGTCCTAAAAAAGCCATCGACTTCGACGCTAGCTGCTCGCGCGTCTCGTGTGCTCTTTCCGACGGGAAACATCCGCATCGAATTTCTTATTACACCGAGCTCAGCTTACAGTGCCGTTTCGCCATTGCTTCCATAATTGGCCGCAGCACTACCTTTCTCCGTATTGCCCAAGGTTTCTTTTTCTCTCTTGGCTCTGTCGGAGCATTAAACCCTAGATTTCTTTCGAGTTGGAAAGCATTTTGTTCATTTGTTTATGTTAAGACTATTCATTTTCAGCTGCCAAGTTAATTTCAGTTCAGTAACTCGTTTAGAGATTCAAACTATGCAGTCTCAATCTTATTACTCTTGCTGATTAATTTTTCCTTGGTCAGACTTTTGCAGGTATTATTAAAGTCCAACTATCATTTCTCACCTTCATTTTATCTTCTTCGCAATAGTACTGAATGTCCTTTAATTGCTGGAAACTCAGTCCTGGCGAAAATGTTGTGTTCAAGGCTAATTAAGAGAACCCATCTCTCGCTGTATCTTAAGAATTTGCAGCAATTGTCCTCTGAATCAAGGTAATACAGTACTGTATTCAGTGACATATATTATATATTTTCAGTTTCCTTCCTTGACCGCTGTCAAAAATTTTATGGAGAGATCTTCTGAAGCATTTTTGTAATTAAAACTGGACACGTCTTCTATGGCATGCACTAAATTTTGTGGTCTACTGCAAATGAAGAGATGCACTTTTGCCTCTGCAAGGGATGCGTGCATTTCTGCTGCGCAGGAGCATTATTTGTTAAATACTATAAAACTAAATTTAACCTTTGCTAACTTCTCTTCTCTTCTCCTTTTGACCAAAAAAGTGAAAAGAGTTAGCTTCATTTTGATCTGAGTTCTTTTGATAACTTTCTTTATGATTCAGGTGCCTTTTTATTGTTACAGAAGGGTCAAGCAAGACGTTCACTGATTCTATTAATGGATTCCAGCGGAATTTATCTGGAAATATATGGCTCTCAAATTTTAAGAGGCAACTTAGTACAAAGTCTCTATATCAGATTTATGGTTCTTCAGCTTTTGCTGCAAAGAATGGTGGCAGGTCATGTGCTTTGCCTCATTTTCGACAGTTCTCTTCCTCCCATTTGTCCAGAGAACAGAAATCACGAAAGATGCTCATATACTTAAGTGCTTTGGTTGTTGCAATGGTTGGAAGTAGTTATGCTGCTGTCCCCTTATACAGGAGATTTTGTCAAGCAACTGGCTATGGAGGCACTATTCAGCGGCGTGAGGTTTGATTAAGTTTCTTTTCAAAATTATTGTCATTTTTACTTCTTTCTGCTGACTACTACATTATAATTTTATTCAGACTGTTGAAGAGAAAATTGCTCGACATGATAGGGATAATACAGTTGCTACAAGGTATTATCATGATTTCTAAATGTGGTTATTCTTGTTCCTCTGTGTGTTGAATTATGCATTTGAGTTCGTTGTTCAAGTTCCAAAAATCTTTATCATTTCAACATATTCTTGTGTATTTGGTCATATAATGAAGTCCTGATTGAATTTCTTTATGCTCCTCCTCATTTATTCCTTTATGTTGGGAAATTTTTGTAGCATTCTCTAATCTCTAAATAAAAGTGAAAGCAAAGAATTTTTTGCCTACAAATATATTATTTAGCTTTATGCTTTACTTGAAGAGAACTCTACACTAGGAATTTGCCTCTTTTAAATTGGGAATCATATTGCTCTTTTGGGTCTATCATGGTTTGTTACAATTGACAAATCAAAGGGATAATAAGTGATGATCTAGGGTCAACTACCTAGGATGGTTGTTCATTTGGCTTTTACTACTCTTTAACTATCTCTATGAAGCCTGCTTACGGTATATTATTCAACATACCTCAATTAGAATTCAGTTTTTGAGATAGCTGACTTTGTTCAAGTGTTATTGGTTTGATGAGTTGCAATTTATATCTTCTAGGGAAATTGTGGTGCAGTTCAATGCTGATGTTGCTGATGGTATGCCATGGAAGTTTACTCCTACCCAGAGAGAGGTTTTTCTTTAATTAACATTCTGGAACTTCTAGCTAATGTCTGCATATCAGATACAAATTAGATTGTGATATTAGTTGTTAAAATTTTCTGTTATAACTTGAAAATCTTGAATTTATTTCTATTACTCTTTGAAGTATTAACACTGTCAGCACAATAAGGGGGGGAAAGCTTATAGTCTAAAGGGAACTTCTGAGATTTTATAGAAAAGGCTTATTTGTCATAATTCAATCATTTAGGGAACAAATATGTTTCTACTGTGTTTGTACCTTATACTGAGTTTGAATCCCCTATGTTGGCCGCTTGTAGTCTTATCTGAAGTTAGCTAAAATTGAACTGATACCAAGCGTACTTTGCGTTCATGATTAAGTAACCCCCCAACCAAATGAAAAAGAAATAGAGAGAGAGAGAGAGAAGAAAGGAAAAAGAGAAAGAAAGGTTAAACTTTTTGTGTATCTATTCATTTATTTGATTATTCACTCAGGTTAGGGTCAAGCCTGGAGAAAGTGCCCTTGCATTTTATACTGCTGAAAACAAAAGCTCGACTCCAATTGTTGGTGTTTCTACATATAATGTTACTCCTATGAAGGTATTCATGAAGACTCTATTTTTTGAGACAAAATGTGTGTGCTTAAATCTGGATCTCTGAGCTGAATGGTAGTCTTCAATCTCTCTCTGCTGTGAAAGATGCTTTGTTCTGCATGATTGGATTTCTTGATGGCAAGGATGACTTCTGCTTCTTCTTCTTGTGTTTTTTTTTTTTTGTGTTCTTTTTTATTCCCTTTCCTTCCCCCCCCTCTTTTGGGGAGGGGGTACTGAATGTTGCAAGGATTTGATGAGCTTCACTTGCATCTTGGTTATCTTCTGGGTCTCCACGTGTATTCTGACTTACAAAGTGCAGTTCATACGTTAGATTAGGCTGTTTTTGTGGAATGTGTTCTTGGACTGGGTCTCCATTACCTTTGTAGCCTTATTTTATTTTTATTGATGATGTTTGCTCATCAGACTTGGTGTAAAACCTGTTAACTCTGTGTTACAATGGTGCTGCACATTTTAAAACTAGAAAGTTTATATTTCTAAAAGACTTACATGTTGAAGTCCCAATTTTGGTTTAAGAGAAGATTGGATTAGATGTGTTTGTGGTTGTATAGTTCTAGTCGTGCTAGAGACACAAAGTCTAAATGTAAATAGGGGCTCCTAAGCTTTCTTACCACAAGTTATCCAGATGCAAAGATGCAGCAGATGTTTGAAGGAAAACAATTTGATTAATGGCGCAAGTTTGCAAAGAGTTGCAGGAATACAAGAAAGTGGAGAAGTAAAATCCTAAGTGCAAAACAATGTAAAAGGGAAATAGAATGACGAAACTTTGGTGTTTGTGTTCCTTTTAAACTTGTTGCTGTCCTTCCTGCTGGACTCAGTGAGTAACTCTAAGCTTTACACTTCTGCTTTGCGTCGCTAAGCAACTTGTTTACGTTGAAGGCATCTATGTTGGGTGCAAGTCAAAAACCTAAGGAACTTTTTATGCCTGATTACCCACCATTGCTTAGGCGGCACATCGCTAGGTGGAACAATGTACTAGCCCCTCTGTTTGATGGGCTTTGGCTTTGAAAGGAGCTCTTTTTCTCTAGATGAGTCGAATTTTGGCTTCACATACCATCTTGTGGGTTTCCCACACAAGGGTTTCCTTGTGCTTGGGGGTACTAAATATTACTTCCTAGATGGCTCTCCCAGTTGGTCTCATACTACTTTTGGCTTCTCTGGTTCCTCCCTAGATGGTCTAACCTCTTCCAGACATCCCATGAATATATCAGGTCTAGGTTGATTCTAGCATATTGAAACTCTCGTGTAACATCTCAATCTCTTCACCTTTTGTTACACTGTTGGCTTTTTCTAGAACTCCAATTCAACTCCACAACAGTTAGCATTACAAAGGGCAGGAATAGGTCTTTATCCACCACCATTGTCTCCTCCATTTTTGGAAACTTCAGTATACCCTTGTCGATCCTATCCTATATCACATTTTTGAAGGCCTAACAGTTATTAGTAGCGTGGCTCCAAGAATAATGACACTTACTATAGTCCTTCCCTTTTCGTTCTTCTTGAGATAGTATTTTTTAATTAGTTGGAGATGAACTTACCTTTCAACAAGTAGTCGAAGATCTCCTCGATCTTGGAGGTGTCGAAAGTGTACTAGATTGCATTTGGCTTTTTTGGGGCTTCAGAGGTTGCTTTACGCATAGGAGCTAGGCAAGTGAAATATCTCACACTCTTAATCTCGGCTACAACCACTTCAACATTGCCAAAATAAGTCCCAATGGTAGTCTGCCTGTAGTGGTTTTCCTCCTTTAGCAATTTTTCATACCCACAAACCTTGGATGCCAACTCATAGAAATCTTAAAATTCCATGCCTTGGAACTTTTTGCGCAGCTCGATGTCTAATCCTGTTGTTGTTAATTTGACAAACAATGATTCAGGCAGAGGCACGTTGCATTGGCCTCTCAGGCTCATTAATTGAGCTAGGTATTGGTATAGTGACTCGCCAACACATTGAGACAACTTGCACAACTCCGAAAGGCTTACCTCAAGCTTAACCCTATAGAATTGGATGTGGAATTTGTGCTTCATTTTTTGTCCAAGCAAACACAAAATTTGGGCTAGCAACGTGCACCAAGTGAATGGCTGGTTCGTGAGGGAGTTAGGGAGTAGTTTCAATTTTAGATTGTTGAAATTGTCTTGGTTAGCTATCTCCCCATACTAGATCATGAATAGTCCAATGTGTTCTAGCGTGGACTGAGTTTTGTTACTTGAGAACAAGGTGAAGTCTAGTATGCAATAGCCCCTAGGATATGGATTCTCCTAATCTATGTACTTGGGGTATGGCTTGGCAAAGGCAGGCCAACCAATTGGTTTTAGCTCGACCCATATATATCTTGTATCATATCCCTTATTGCGTCCACATTCAATATTTGGTCTTGCATGGTTGGAACATGGTTCATTCCGATATGACTAGCATGCCCCCTAGCCGCTTATGTTGGTACCTTGGAGGTAGTACAAGGGAATGTTAATAAGGTTAGCAAAGCGGCAAGGGTTTGAAGTGTTCCTTACTTAGCCTGGACTCCAAGGGCTTGCAGTAGTATTTGGAAGTCCTCCTGAGGGGTTGCCCCCTAAGTGGCCCATAACTAGAGCCTGCCTTACTGAGTCCTCCTCTTATAGATGTGGTTATGTTTCTCATACTCTTATGTAAAGCTTGCATCATAGTTTGCTAGTGCCTTCCCTCTTAGCATTCCATGGCGCAGAGAGAGAGAGGGAGGGAGGGAGGGAGGGAGGGAGAGAGTAAAAATGTTGTTTCTCCTCCATTTGCCTATCCATCCAGACGTAGATTCATTTCAACAGTTATGTGACGAGTTTGTCAGCAACAATTAAAGGAGTACTAGTGTCATCACTTGTTTTAGAGGCCTGACTCAGACTACTACTACATGGTAATGGCAACAAAGGTTCTTGTTGTCCAATCCCTTCAGCATCATATGTCATTGGTTCTTTAAGCTTTGCAGTTGCAGTTGCAGAACCTTCTCCTAGCTCATGCGAACTAGCATCATTTTTCCTATTCTTATCCTTATACTGTTTGGGCATCTTCCTATCAAGCATGCCACAAGTTGTTCGTGGTTGTATAGTTATAGGTGTGCCAAGGCTGCAGGGTTTCAATGTTGACAAGGGTTCTTGAATTTCATCACCACAGTTTACGCAAATGCAAAGATGCAACGGATATGTATAGGAAAACAATTTGATTAATGGCACACGTTTACATAGAGTTGCAAAAGCACAAGAAAGTGGAGAAAAACTAAAATTCTAAATGTAAAGCAATGTAAAAGGGAAATAGAGTGACAAAGCTTTGGTGTATGTGTTCCTTCTCTTTTTCCTTTTCACTGAACCCTATTATAATGTTCATCTAATGCCGTTATGTCTGCAAAACAAGGAGTCTGGATGCTTGTGCTGAAATATCTGCTCCTACTTGGCACAAGCTTGCAAAATTCGGGGCACGTTCTAGTAACAGTCTCACATCCAAATAGCAGTCTTTTTGATCTAGTCGTTTCAAGTTTACAGGTTAGGTTTTTTCAACGACTCTGCACTTTGTCAAGGTGGTTTCCTTTACACAAACCGGGTTTTGCTTCATTTGATGACTTATCGGGCCTGACTCTTCATTTGTCTTGGCCTAATGCTTTGTTTCCTGTTCTTTTCATCTCTTTAGGTGTTCTCATTTTGCCAAACTAATGGAGAATCTTATCTCTAAATAATTGATTTAATTTTCTTCTTTATTCTTTAGTTCCACACTTCCCTAAAACAATCATGGAAGAAAAATGAGAGATTTTGTTTTTCTTTGTTTTTTCTTTTTAAAATACAGGCTGCGGTTTACTTCAATAAAATACAGTGTTTTTGCTTTGAGGAGCAGCGGCTACTTCCTGGCGAGCAGATTGACATGCCTGTAAGTGTTGTCAGACTGAAATTTGGTAGTAACTTGTTGGACATGCTTCTTGATATCATGCTGCTCGTATCGTAGGTATTCTTTTACATTGACCCAGAGTTTGAGTCGGATCGTAGGATGGATGGTATCAACAATATCATATTATCCTATACTTTCTTCAAGGTCTCAGAAGAATAAGACCAACTCAAAGATTGTTGCATGAAATTATAGTAGCAGTGGCTCAAGGTCAAAGGTCAAACGATTCTTAGGACATTTATAACCATCAAATTGTGGAAGCCTTGTCCTTTTTTTTTTTTTTTCATACCTATTTTTCAACTTTAGCTTCAATAATAACAAAACATGCTTAGAGCTTGGCCTACAGTACCTATACGCTGTGAAAGAAAAGAAGAGTGAAATGTTTTTAGCCAAAAGAAGAAGAAGAAGCAGCTATTCATCCTTGGAGCTGGCAGCTATCAAGTCCTAATTTTCCCCCTTGCAGATTACAGCCATGCAATTGGTTTTTTTTTTTTTTTTTGGGTCCAATCAGGTTTTTCTCAAACCTTCTGCTCATACGCTGGTTGACAAGTTGTTATTTAATGGCTACTTGATTGTTTTACGTGACCCAGACGATTGACAAATTCATATTTGTGAGTTGTGACTTTACATTAATGATGGGTAAACTTTTTTCGTTGGCTTGCTGGGCACTTTGACAGAGACGATTGTTCTGTTGTTTCGGACATGTATAGAGGATTTGAACTTTGAAAGAGTTGTCTGAGTCTCAGAGATCTCTTAATCTCATTTGTAAGTTACTTTTAATATATTTTATTGAAATTAAAGAAAACATTGTCATTAAAACTCAATAACTATGTTTTAAAATTTAATAGAGTTCCACCTTTACTTTTAATGAAGACAAAAACAATTATATCTTTAATAAAGGTAGAAAGGGTTGGCCACAAAATAAATAAGTACAAAAAGGTAAAGATAAATATAAAAAATAATAAAATATTTTATAAATAGTATTAAAATTAATTTTTCTTTCCATCCTGTACATTGGACTGGAAGTTATATCTGCATCTTCAATTCCTCATTTTTTACAGACCAAATGAAAAATCTTGGGGGTAACTTTTTTGGATATTATTTCTACTAGTATTTCTCGATGCTGATAATAATGCATTTCCCAGGAAAAAAAAAAAACAATCAAGAAAAGAGAGCTAGAAAAAGAACAAGCTTGGATTGATGACAAGATTAGCAAAGGTGGTGTTAATTAACGCTTTGATCCATTATAAGTGGAACAAAAGGTAACAATTAGTGAAGGTAAAGGGTGACTTATCTTTGTTTGTTTGTTTGTTTGTTTGTTTGTTTGTTTGTTTTTTCTTTTTGCCACAGATTAATCTCCAACGTTAATATAGAAAACTAGCTCCAATGCTCATTATACAGATAGACATTAAGAGCTCATCTTTCTTGAACTGTTTAGATATAACTTGGATTATTCAAATTTATAACTTTTCAACTGGTGATTTCTAAATAAAGAATTTTTTTTTGAAAAGTTGACAATTGAGAGATTGTTTTTATTTTAGATTTTATGTCCATTAAAATAATTTAAAAAAAAATTGAAGTAAAAATTATAAATTTAAACTATTCAAATTAAATTTAAACGATCTAGAAATAATGAGCTTTTAGTACTCATTTATATGATGAGCATTAAAATTAGTTCCATTGATATAGTGAGAAATTAATGCAATTTTTTTTGGATGAAAGATATAAACTAGATAAAAATAAACATAAAATTAAGAAATAGGAAATGAGATTAGTAAGATATTAAACCATATAAAAGACTATCAAGAAATAGAAGGGGAAAAGCCATATATTCAACGCTTTAATATTTTCAGTGAATATAAGTTTTTTCATTTTATATATCTTCTTTCCTGGGGTTCATATGACGCTGGCAATTTTTTTTTTAAATTTCCCCAACAATTCATGATTCCAACTATATCAATAATTATTTTATAATATAAAATCTAGAAAATTTTGTGAGACTCCAACTGAAAAAAAAATGATGTCAAATAATGACTTGTAGTAGGTATGGATAATCTTTAAAATTTTTAAAATGAAATAATAAAAAAATCAACTATTATATTTTAAGAAATTATATTCTTACTAAAACTTAATTTAAATGTTAAGAAAAAAAAATAATTTATAATACATGTTCAATGCTAATGAATAAGATAATACCAACAAGTTTTAATTTATTGGGAGGGACTAGTTTCTTATAATATGACAAATTAATGTTTAAATTTTTATTAGGAAAAGTGTTCACATTTAATACTGGTTATATTTCAAATATAATTGTCTGTAATAAGAGTTGAGTCGATAGTTTAAGTGAACCATATTTATTCGAGTTGAGCTCAATTTGAATGAACTTAAAACTACATAATTACATACAAAAGATTATATAATCAAGTCTCCTCCTAACACTTTGAGCTTTTAGGCTAACTAGATTTTAACTGTCGCATGGGAAAGTATAAATTTTTTCAAAATTACATTATAATTAGAATATCAATAATAATAAAACTATAACATTTAAAATAATTAGTCCTACACACATAATAATAGGAAACAATGTCTACATGGTTTTAATGCCATACCAATTATTTTAAAATTTAAAATACATTGAATAAAAACAATTATACTCAAGTAACATAAACATGGGCTAAATTAATTTCAGAACATGTTAGGTACACATAATATAATGTAAAATAAGAAGTTTATTTTGAAATTTAAAAAAATTGCATATACTTTAAAAATAATAACTACTATTAAAACAAAAAGAATCACTTTCCTTTGTTCTTATCAAACAAATGTATAATGAGTTCTCCATAAAATGTGGCACTTGAATAATTTTTTAGATTGTTACATGTAATTAAGTCATTTTTAAAAAATTGTTTCATATGTAAAAATTTTAAATATATTGATTTGTTGAACATCCTATTAAAAATCATTTAAAGCTAAACTTCAATAATTATTCATAATAAAAATCAATACCACACAAATAAATAACTAACATGTCATAGGAATAGTGTTTGGAAACATTTGAAAAGAGGACAAAGCACCTAAAACTGTACTTATTCAAATATTATGTGAAAATATTAAGCAAATTGAGTAATTAGTTAATAAAAAATTGTTATGAAAGATTTCAAAGAAATCCTCTTAAAAAATTTAAATTGCATGGACAGAATGTGTTATGTCTTTTGTTTGCTTTTTTTTAGCCAAAAAAAAAAAGTCATTTTATTGATATTTAGGGAGGAAAGTTAACACTCACTAATAGAAGACTGAAAAAGAAAAACCAAAAAGTAATAAGCCTTTAAGAGAAAGTTGTTCATTTTTCAACATCAAATCAAGTGATTTTGGAGCTACACAAGTTGCTACAATGTTCTCTCTCTTTTTTCATTAGTTGTGGTAAAATAAAATGCTAACTTCAATTATTCTTATATACCAATATCTTTACTTCTTGTTTGTCCGGCCTGTACTTTGGAGTCATACTTCATGATGTTTATGTGCACCATTTCTTCTTAGTCAACTTATTCATCAAAATAAGTAAATATACAATTAAAGAAAACCAAACTCAACAACCTCATCAAAATTAATACCAAAAAGGACATTATGTGGGGCTTTACATAACATTTGAAACAAAAAATACTATATTTGAGTGGCTCTGTTTTTGATATTTAGTAGAGAACCAACTAAGACAAAACTGTAAGTTAAAAACTAAAATATAACATGAAAATATATGAAAGAATCAATACGTCCCTCAATTACTTAAATTTCAGCACAAACACAAGCATAAGGCAGGATAGATTCATGCTTTCTCCTCACTCCATGTCCAGAGGATTTTGGTTTGAAGAGGGACGTGTTGGAAATTACAATACAATTATCCATGTTCCTTAACATCTCTACTTTTTAGATTTAACTGACCCAGAAAAAGAATACATGATAAATAAATCAAAACCAAAAGTATGCAGTTTATCTTCATTTATGTATGTGTAGTAAACATGACGGTATCACGAGCAAACTCAGTAAGTGGTATATTGCTACAGATAAAGCATTTTCCAAATAATTACTCAAGTCTATCTACTTGGTAGCAATCCTGGAACTCACCCTGGGATTTAAAATTCAACAAAGAAGGAAGTGGGCGGCCATTAGGAAGACGTTCATCAAAGAAGGGATGAATGCAAGCCTCCAACTGCAGTATCATAAAATAGTGAGTGTCAAATAGTATTATAAAAATATTCTTTATCCATGATCACCACAATGAAGAAGACCAACGTTAAACTTACAGCAGTGCATCGTAAATTAGGAGATTGTGTGTTTGTCCCTGATACTCTATTGAAAGTCACACGAAGAGCAAGGGTTTGCTGGTGAGGAAAAAAATCAGAGGGAGTGATAAAAGATGGAGTCTCTTGCAAGGAGTGAAAAGTCGGAGCGATAAATCAGCAACCGATGGTAGGTGGTGGTGGGGAGAAGTCGGAGCAGTCCTGTCGACAATAGAAAGAGGTAGAAAAAGGATGGGCGCACAAAGCAATGGACATTGGACAACAAAAGGGAGAGGAAGAAAACGTACAGATTTGAAAAAAAAAAAAAAAGAGATGACCATGTACCTCATTAGTCGGTTCAAAGCCATACGCAAGGATAAGCTAAAACTATTCATTGCTGCAGGTTTTTGAGTCTAGGGCTGGCACGGTTTATGGCTTGGTTAGAGGAGTATTAGGAGATATATTGACTATAATATTAGAATTGCTAAATATTATTTTATTTAATTTTTTTATGAAAAATATAATAAAATTTTTTTAAAATATAAAAATAATAATTTGATTTCTCAAAAAATTATAATTTTTTTTTGAAGTTTTTAGAGACTTTTTCATCATTAATAAATTTATATAAATTATTAAATTATCCTTGTTGAAATTAAATAATTCACAATTTTTTTATATTCATAATTTTGCTTTTTAAATTCACAACGATACAACAACAAATCACAATTTTTTATGTTAGATTTCTTATTTACTATTGAATTATTACGAATATAAGAATGAAAGTTATGAATATAAAAAGAAAAGTTGTGAATCATTTATTTTTAAAAAAGATAATTTGTTAATTTATATAAATTCATAGATTAATGAATAAATAAGACTCTGAATTATTGCTTGAAAATTGCTCTAAATCTTAAACTCTTAAAATATATAAAATAAATCCTAAACTTTTAAATTCATAACAAAATAAACATTGATCGCTAACTTTTTAACACCGTTACTATTCACATAAGTACTATTTAAGATTTATTTTTTTACGAATTTAACCCTGACTGTTACAGTATCCACGTGGATAGTAACGGTGTTAAAAAAGTTAGTGGTTAGGGTTTATTTTATTATGAATTTAAAAGTTTAGGGTTTATTTTATTTATTTTAAGAGTTTAGAGTTCAATGTGATTTTCGAGCAAGAGTTCAAGGTTCTATTCACTCATTAACTATAAATTCATTAATGATAAAAAAGTTTCTAGAGACTTCAGGAGAATTATGATATTTTAAGAGACCAAATTATTATTTAAATATTTTAGAGGGATTTTATTGTCATTTTTTTTTATTTTTGAGTCAATTTTAATTTTTGTCTTAAAAAATTAAAATTTTTTCAAGCAATGGAATATTATGATGCACTTTTAGGCTGGTTAGAATATTAGCATTGCGAGAAGAAAAATAAAAAAAAGAGATCATTACATCCAAGTTTCACACATAAATATTAATTACTGCAAGGTGTAGTAACAACTAAACTTAAAAGATTGACAACACAATGTAATTCTCTCTAAAAAAATGAAAATATAAGAAATAACCTCTCATGTTTATTGTTCCTTAATATTTTTAAAGAAAGTTCAAAACGAATAATTATTAGAATATTAAAACTTCACTTGGGAGTGCAAAATGGGAAGGGTTTATGAGTGCTAATTGAAGATTGAAGTGAAAGTTAATTTTATTTCATGATTAATAAAAATATTTAAGTATTTATGTTAAGTTCATTCAAGTTTGGGTTTAACTCGAATTTCTTTTAACTTGTTTAAGAGGTTTGAATAAGCTTGAAGTAAAAGAAATTTTAATACTTTCAAATCCAAACCTAATACTTTTCAAATTTATTTGGATTGATTTATCAAGCATGACATGAATTATTGATTTTAATATAGCTATGAACATGAAGAATGAGATAACAAGTATTAATTAAGGAGATTGAATTTAGTAAAAAAAAACTAATTCTCACATCATGACAAATTTAAATTTTTATTAAAAGAGATGTCATGTTTGAATAGAATAATAGAATTAAGAAAATACTCCATCCATTAAAAAATATAAATATTTTTTAAAAGTTGAATATTAAAATTAAAAAATAGAAAGTGTTTTTAACCTTTTAATATGCAATCATTATTTTTTTAAAGTGCTTTTAATGAATAAATTATTTTATATTTATTTTAAAATAAAATACTTTATTAAATAATAATAAATATAAAAAATAAAATTAATTTAAAAATAAATAATTTATAATTAATTTATTGTAGGATAAAATTTAATTAAAAATATTTTTATATTTTTTTAGAAGAAAGAGTTCTAGATTATATTATAATAATCGAGATAATGATAAATTCAGTCAAATATATCTGACCTGTCGGATTTGGAGCTTGGACCTGAATGACCGGGTTAGCTTTTTACGTCTAGTTTACTGCCTGGCCCCAATTGCCCGTCGTCCTGATCTCCTCTCTCCCTCAGCTAAGCTTCATCAGCGTCAAGTTGCTGTTTTCGGGCTTTTAGAGACCCCAAGGTCAGGGTTTAGCTTCAGCTCTCACCTATCCGTTTTGAATTAATTGCTACTTGCTAGTCCCTCTTGGTGGGTACTCTGATCCTTATAGATTTCTTGCAACTTTATTGACGCGTTTTTATGTGCTTTCTACGCTAATTTACACATTCCCTTTCTGGATTTTGAAAACCCTAAGCTCAATTTTTCATCCAATTGCGAGTTTTCATTGAATTATTATTCTTGCAATTTTAAATTTAAATTATTCTGTTAATTCTAGGGTTCTTCAAAAATCTCTGACTTCCTACCTTCCATTTAGTCTCTGATTCATTATAATTTATTTATTTCCCTCCCCTGAATAATTCGTCGTCCAATTTAACGTATATACTTATTTATGATTCATCCATAGATTGTCGCTAAAAAGTGATGACCTTTGGGCAAGGACTTAAGGTTTGTGCCACCCTCCTTGTTGGTATCCTTGCTCCGTAAATGACTTTTTATACTTTCCTCCATGCTTCATTTGGTTACTCTTGCGTTTTGGTCAACATTATAGTCTTTCCTCAGCTGTCATTCTTGTTCAAAATTTCAGTTTATTTGTCATTTTGCTGTAGCAATGGGACTCTGACACTCCATATCATTGCTGTAAGTTGATATTATTTAATTTAATTGTAGGGCACATTACCTTTCATAATTCATCATGGAGATTCAGAATTGTGGCAGGCCAATTGATTCTTTGTTAGAGAAAGTTCTTTGTATGAATATTCTGTCCTCTGATTACTTCAAGGAGCTCTACCGATTAAAAACATACCATGAAGTCATTGACGAGATTTACAATCAAGTTGATCATGTGGAGCCATGGATGACAGGGAATTGTCGTGGTCCTTCTACTTCCTTCTGTCTTCTTTACAAATTTTTTACCATGAAGCTCACTGTCAAGCAAATGCATGGGCTGTTGAAAACCCCGATTCTCCTTACATAAGAGCGGTATGTGGAGGTCCTTGGAAATTTATATTGGGCTTTTCTGGTGTATTTTATTAACATACTGAAACTTTGTCTTGTCATATTTGAGGTGCATGCGTGTGATTTATCTGTTTCTGTGGTTGCAGCTTATATTTCTTCATGTATCCCGATAAATGAACACAAATTATAAAGTTAATTTCTTTCCTTGTAATGTATGTTTGGTGTTGCAGAAAAGGGGATTTATGATTATATATTTGAAGGAACAAAACAAAGAAGATTTATGTTGTTACTATTGTTTGTTCTCTGTATAGAACGGGTGCATTGCAATTCATTCATATGCTTCGCATAACTAAAGATTGGGTGCATTTTTCCTCTTTATTTTATAACTTTAGACTGTATGTTGATTTTGTTTGCAATAGTTGGAAAATACACGCAATTCCTGGCTTGATGCGTCCCCATTTTCATGGTGAATGTGATAGAGATTTATACTTTTTAACATTTAAGGATCTGATAGAGCCCCTCATTATTTTACTAAGACTTATCAAAGGAAGTCAAAGGGAAGAATGACTCTAGTAGAATAATGGTAACTGGTCCAGAGGTTTATCCTTCGGTCTCTAGCCGTAAGGAACAGTAGCGTGGATCTTTGACCATAACTAAGATCTTTTGGGAGGTATGGGCTAGGGGGGAAGCCATGCTGTCCATGCTGTGGGTATATTTTATCTTTTTGCTTGTATTGTGGGGATATCCAAAAAGGGAGAGGAAGAGAAGGGAGAGGAGAGACTGGCCTCTCGAATGCCAGAAGGAGTGAACCCTCTTGTGAGGTTTGAGCTTGTAATGTTGTTACTTTTTGTGATCATTCAGGGGAGATAGGGTTTTGGCCAGAATCAGAGGCAGACTTGTAACTCTGATTCGGTTTCTCTCAATTTATTAATATCAAAACCTCAGCATTTTCCCCTCATTTATTGTTATCAGTGTCTTTATTGTTGTTTCTGTGGAGATATTGGTTCGGGTCTTATTAGGATCATTTTCTCACCTCAGTTTCTCTTTCTATCACTGTCCATGGTTGTGGTGAAAAACATTCTGGGACTAAATCATTTTAAGAGTACATATTATATTTACATAAAAATACCTGACACAAAATCCTTACGTTTGGTAATTGCTGCTAGAAAACAGTCACCTCCCCTCTGTTTTAAGTTTCTATCAAAAGCAAGATAGGATGCTGACATTATCTGTTTCATAGTTTTGAATCCAAAGATTCCCCTTATGAGTGAGCAATTGGAATATATAAATATTAGGACAGTGGGAAGACAAGGGAGGGTATGCATCCATCTTGAAGTGATTTCTTGAATAACTGGAAAATATGGATATTTATGCATACTTTGCTGAAAAAGTAAATTCAAGTGTGGAATTGATGCTGTCAATCTTTCTATTAGTAGACAGGAGTATGTGCAATTTTTGAAACAAAAAGGTTGAAGGTTGTGATTTTGTTATGCCTTAAGGTAATTCTTTCTTATAGTTAAATTTTGTCATGAGTTTGGGCCAATTTTTGTTTGGTCAGCTTTTGGCCTTTTGTGTTGTTTTTCATCTTATGGGCCTGAGTGGATAGCTTGGCTATTCTTCTCAGATTTTGGTGTACTCTTTTTACCGTGTTTAATGAAATTTGGCCACTGCCTCTTTACTTGATATTGTCATTGTGGCCGGACTGTTGAAGTTGAACTGCATTAATATTCATCTTATATGCCCTTTCTCTGGATCTCAATTTCTCTTGGCATCTAAAGTTCAAAATGATGAAGCTGTTTTCTGTAATGCATATATATAATTGGCTTTTTTTTTTTCTTTTTTTCTTTTGGTGTTCTATAATCCGTATGTGTGATATTCATGGTCATGGTGTATACAATGTTTCATCCTGAATTGGAGTGTGTATGCTGTGTAATTCTCTGGATATATTTGCAGGTTGGATTTCTCTACTTAAGATATTTTGCTGATCCTAAGACATTGTGGAACTGGTTTGAGCCATATGTCAAAGATGAAGAGGTATGAGAGTACTCACTTGTGATCTTTGGTTTCTTGTAGCTCTGGAAATCTCTATTTCTGTGATATTAATTGAGGTTTTGTGTGATTGTTTTGTGGAATGAGTCTACTTTGACTTTAGTTTTTCTTGTATACTTGGTGTTCATATTTGCTCCTTCTATAGGTATTTTTTTTTTTTAATTATGTATTTTGTTGACTCCTCTCTCTTATTATATGTTGATGCTCAACCTATAGCAACGGTGATAGGAGCAGAGGATGTAATTTTGTCTGATTTCCTGAATTTCTGTGGGTAGGCCTTTTAATTTATGGTTTTTTTGTCACCTAGGAGAGTGGGGTACCAGAGGTTATAGAGATGGTGTTTGTGTATGCCTCAAAACAACTAATTTTAATAGCACATTACATGTATGAATAGCTAGTGTTTTAGGACAGTTTCGTGCAGTAAAGGTGCAATATGGCTTCAAATGTCTGTAATGAGTAACTAAATATGTTGGGATCTCAGAACCATTTTTTGTTGAATATGTAAGAGTTTTGAAGAGGATCATTGTGGATTTCAGGTTTTTTATTAAAAGGCATTGATCTTGAAATTGAAGGGTATGATGTTTTGAAGGAATAAGCGGATGGTGGAGTTGGGTGGTGACTTAGGGATCTCTCCCTTTCTTTGTTTGAAATAAGCAGTGTTAGTCAGTGTGCCCTTTGATTCTCATGTAAAAGTTACTGCTTTTGTTCATAAATCTGGAGGTGTGACACTTGTCTGGGATTGAGTTTTTTGTTGTCCTGAATTCCACAAAGAATGGGCTTATAATAGTTACTCATCACTCTTTGATGGTTGGTGGTTGTTGAGGCTTAGAATTACATTAAATTTACTGAGTCTGCTATTTTTTATTGATGCTACACGAAGAAAAGTATCTGGGAGGGACATGATGGAGTGTGGACCTATGATAAAAGAGTCACATGGTTGTATTAATAAGGGATTTCTCTTTTTTAACTAATTGTTGGAAGACAGCCAGGCATTGAGGAGGGAAGACCAAACTGGCAATCTCTGTTTTTCTTCAAAATATAAGATCTATCAAGCATGTAAGGAGTAGGTAGTAAGAGTTGATATCATAGTAAGTAGTAGGCCCTAAAGAAGTAATCGGATAATATGAATACCTTTATGCTTGATTTCTCATGGGAGAGAGTGCAAAACGTGCATTAATCTTGTACACAGATAAAATATTGTCTAAGCATGTCACCCAAGTGGTTATAAATAAAAACATGTAGAACAAAAGCTGACAATACGAAAAAAAATAAAGAGAATGGAGATCAGATATATTATGATAACAGGATATTCAAATAACTGACATCACCAAGCAGAATCTTAATTCTGGTGCTAGCTTGTGCCTTGGGCTGATTTCCAGGTAGTCAATAGAATAGAAGGATGGATGCCTAGTTTGCAATAAAGGCTTCCATTAATCAATAATTTTCCATTTCTTGATTGTCCAGCAGGGTTGGAAGAGTTCTGTCTTGTGCTTTTGCTGGGGTTTGTGGCCCTACAGTTCAGTTTGGTAGAAGGTTGTTTTGATATGAATTGTCAGGTAAAGCAGCATTATGTGGAATCTTGAGTGTAGTACTTTACCTTATAGTTCTTCATTCAGTATTCTTCTTTTTGAGCGATATATTTAGCACAAGAACTACTCAATCCATTTACCCCAAAAAAAGGGGAAAAAAGACCACTTAATTCATTGCAAATGATGCGGCATCTTGGTGGAATGTTCTTCCAATTTGGTGCTGCTTATTAATGTGATTCTACTCCCCAAACAGATAATACAATTCATTGTAAATGATGTGGCACTTAGATGGTAATGACTGTTCTCTCCATGTGTGCTGCCCATTAGATGTGGCCTCTGATCATAAAATTGCATTAATAGATCTTTGCGTCTAAGTGTACAATATGCAGTTCTTTATGGGAAGTTAAAGTTTTACATAAAATATGATGTTATGGCTATGTTGTGGTGATTCCATTGTTTCCACTTGTCATACTTTTCTGTTCGTACTTAACTGCTTTGATTCAAATTAAATAATGCATTTTGGGTTTCTATTGTTATCTCATTTTGGAGAATAAATGGTAAAATTGCTTCTGTATGTCATATGCATATCGTTCTTCATATCAAGTTTGATTCTATATTTCAGGAATTTTCTCCAGGATCTAATGGACGAATGACCACAATGGGTGTATATATCCGTGATTTACTTCTTGGACAGGTCAGTTACAACTAAATCTATCACACTCTTTTACCTGGGTATGCTTCTTAGTTTCTCTGTTTCTAGCACATGCTTTCTTCGTGCTTGTAGAATTAAACCATCAAATGGCATATGCAACGCTTACCCTGAATACGTAATGATATTGGTCAATGTAGTGTCACACAGTAGCAAGGTAAAATTTCATGTGACTCAACTATTAACTAGTTAAACTGAGATTTCTGTCTTCAGAACTCTCCTTCCCGTTACCAGATGCATCACAACATTACAAATGGAGATTCATGTCTTATCATCAGATATTTGGGGTTACAATTCTGTGAGGTGCTTTCAGTATCTTCGATGCTTACAAATGGGAATATAATTCATTGACAGCTGATATCTACTGATCTACTCCTCTAGAGTTGTCTTAAGAAAGAACATGTACGAGAGCCTGGTTGTTCACTAATATCATAAAGCTTGCTTTTTATGCAATGATGAATTCTAAGGAGTTCAAATGCTTCTAGTATGTTGCAGTCTCTGATTACTGCCATAAATGCGATTTTTAAAGGGAATTTCTGTATCCAGTGCTTGTTATTGATCATCATGTGTAATTATGATGCTAACAACAATGTTTTTGTCCCATCTGTCTAGCTACAGTCTTTCCATTTCACGAGTTCTTGTGGAAGCGCAGAACTTCAAAAAAGGGGCATATTGTGTCTGGCACAGCTCATACACCTGTACTAAACACAATATGATATTAATACAGCGACCTAAGTTATGTATGAACGACTAAAATTTTGTGGTGGTGTTTTGCCTTTGAGTCCATGCTTCCTAAGTTTAGACTTCTTGCACGGTTAACATTCTTATGTGTTAAAACGTTAACCGCTTACTTTTCATGAAAAAAAAACAAATGTTTTTAAACTGCTTACTATCTCCTTTTAGTTTTATTGTTTGCTTCACTTATATGTTTCAGGTGTGGCATTTTTGCTGTTGCTTGTCACTTAATGTGCTCCAATTTATCCTTATTGACTGGCTTAACCTAATTTTTGGGACCACGCTTCAATACCACATCATTTCCACTCTTGAGGAAATTCTGCTTTTGTGGTGCAGTATTACTTCGACCCCTGTTTCCACGTATCCCCGTTCCTGTACTGAGGCAAGTTGTGGCTAATCTTGAGAAGCTGAAGCTTCCCACCACACATTCTGGTTCAACAGGGGAATCCACCCGTCGTGGTTCTGATGATACTGCCCGCCGGCCACCTTCTGTGAAAGCATCCCTTTCGGTCTCATTTGGTCAGCGTGCTCCACATCGTGCCTCAACTAGGGACTCATCACCAATTCGCCGCACTGTATCTCACCATGAAAGAAATGGCAGTGATGATCCACGGAGATCTCCAAGAAGAAGCAGTCACATCCAGAGCCGTGAATATTCTGACAAGGATTGGGACCGAGAAAGGGAAACGTCTGGAGATCAGTCCCGAGCCAGGGACAGGGATCGAAATCATTACAGGGGCAGGGACAGGGACCGTAAATCAGAGAAGGGCAGAGACAAAGACTTCGAGAGAGATCGTGAAACATACAGGGACAGGGACAGGGATTCGGAAAGAGATAGAAGAGATAGGGAAAGAGATCGAGAGCATAATTATGATCATGATAAGAGATCCAGGTATACAGAGAGAGGACACAATGATAGGAGGCACTATCGTAGTAGGAGCAGGAGTCCAAGTAGAAGCAGAAGTCAAAGCTTGCAAAATGGTGCTCCTCAGTTTGAATCTGGGAGTAAGGAGAAGCCATCTACATCAGCCAATCTGGCTAAGCTTAAGGATATCTATGGTGATATGAACAATGGTAAAGCAGATGCCAACATGGAAAGAGTTCGTAGGAGGGTTAATGATGACGAAGAGGTTATTAGACTTGGTGGTTCTACTTGGAAGTATTGAATTGAATGATTTCATTGTTGAATGTTGGATGACCTGGCTTCTCTGAACTGGACGGACTGAATCTCTCTTTCGGTTCCTGCCTCGACGAAAATTATATATTCAGAAATGCAATCTAATCTATCTATATCTACATTATTACAGTGAGATAATGTATACTAGAATTTTATTTATGAATTTTCTGATACATAACACTTTTATGCTTTGCTGGCGGAAAGCTTTCTTTGGAGTCTGAGACTAACATGCTTTCATTTATCGCCTGGTCAAGTTTAGCTACCTGGTCATGTTGCCTCCGAATTGAACACTTTTTTTTTTTTTTATAAATGATACGACTTGTACTTTATATGATTTCTCCGACGGCTATTGAAGGATTAATGTTGCTGTCGGTAACTTGACTTGTCGACTGTTCTTGGGTCGAGCCAGTTTTATGCAATGTGTGTGGGTTTCCAATCGAAAGCTAAACTATGGATGGAAAAGTGGGCTTTTCACCTGTGGACGAACGGAGTATTGCCAGATTTTTTCCTTCATATCGTCAAAATTCTATTGAACTATTCAATCTGGTCCCACCGTTAGACTGGCTTTCTTTCTTCTTCTTCTTCTTCTTTTTTTTGTACATTACTATTGGACTTTCTTATTCTGAAGTGCTACTTCGATGAACTTGGGTTTTACGCTCTATGTACCTCACTCCAAGATCATGGACCTATTGAATTACAAGAAAACAGCGATACACTGTGCTGGCCTCCCAAAAACAATATACAAGAATTCATTCTTGCCTGGTGCTGATCTGATGGTTCCAATTAGCCTTCGATTATTCACACTTGATGGATCGATATATGTGACGGACAAGGATTAAAGAAGCTCGGAAACCAATAGCTCCAAGCATGAGGGAAGAAACCATAGCAAATGCAAGCCATGTAGCCAAAGAAGAAAGACGTTTGCATAAAGCCTGACATATCTGATCTTGAATGATAGAAATAAAAGCAGTAACCATATATGAAGAAGCCGATTGATCCACCATAAAGGAAAGACCTAAGGTTCATGTCAAATACACAGTAGTTAGTCTCCCTCAAAATTGAAGAAATAAGAGCAGGAAAAGAAAAGGTTCAAGTAGAATTTTTTACTACTGCCCAAATAGAAAAGTTATACTGAAGCAATATAGCATTTTATTTTGAGGATATAAAATGGGTAATCCTAATTTTAGTGCTACATCATCATTACCATCATCTTAAATTATTTGTATTTTCCTTTATTTCTAAAGAAAATGATACTTTGGCATGGGTCATCTTAAGATATAAGTGATATTATGCTTATAATGGTAATATGTGACAGATATACATATCAATTTTAAATTTTAAATTTGGACAACCATCTGCTTTTTTCATAAAGACATAGTAAGAGATATTATCTTGCATGCAAATTATACATCAACAAATCGTTCTTTACATTAGTTCAAAACACTACTCTCGTTTATCAAACTTTTATCTCACCTATCAAAGAGGCGTCAAGAGATTTATTTTCATTTCATTATGATTATTCCATCTCAGCAAAGTTTCAGCTAGCACTCCATGGAACTTGGAGTGTCAATGAGCACTTCAATTTAGAAGTTCAACGTTCAAGTTATACTGGAAGTAGGAATGGTACAGTTTTAACTTCTAAAGATATAGTTAACCTCAGTTTGTAGCATATATTCAATGAATGAAGAAAGAGCGAGATTATTCAGTGTGGCAGGACGCGTACCTCCACCACCATTCATGGTCCTCGACTGCAAGCTGCAAGTATGTCAATGCGACGGTGCTGAAAGCGGTAACAATCAAGAGAATGAGCACAATAATCAAAATGCTGTATATGGTGTAAATCTGGTGACCCCATAAGCCAGCGAATATGTCGTAGAGTTCAATGAAAGTAGCACTGAAAGACACACAACCAGCTAAAGCCATTTGAGCAAGGGCTCTACGGTACCAAGGTAGCCGGGGGATCTCCCTCGGATACTTAGAGGTGCGACAAGGAGCTTGAAATTCTGATCTGCTATTCTTGCCAGCAATCCCACCCAATACTAGCAAAGGTGTGGTCACAAGAGTCCATATGAGGAAAATAACAACAATAGTTCCAAATGGTAGTGCTGCAGTAGAGTTATAGGCAAGAGCAACAGTGTTCAGGAAGCAGAACGTCAAAAACAAAGGTCCAGATAATAGGCTTCCAGTCAATATCAAAGTCTTCACCTGGCAAACCATATCATCAGTTAGCATACTTCGTTAAAGTTCTTACTTTATGTTATAGTTTCATTTCTTTGAAAGAATGGGACAGATGAGGGAAGAAACTGAAACAACAGCCAAATATTGTATGGTTAGAGTTTCTACCGTAAAGAAACTAACTGCTAGAATGAGAAACTAATTTTTATTATCCATGAAATCTAAGCTATTTGATTCACGCGGAGAATAATGTACATATGTCTTAAACTTCGCAAACAACCAAGCCTGTCTGCTTTTGAAAGAATTCGGAGTCAACATTTAGTTTCTGGTTTGGCACGGAGAGGAAGGGGCCAACAGATCGCAAAATTATACCACTAGAAGGCGATTTCAGCATGCAATCTCAAATCGAGAGAAATTGAGTCAGTAAGCAGCGTGATTCTTACGTAAGTTACATGAATGAGAATCGAATGAAGGTTAGTGGTATACGAAACATTTTAGGTTGGAGCACCAATAACATGTTGTCTTAGGAACAGAAATGTACCCAGTTCTTCCCTTCAATCATACAATAGAAGGAGACTGCCGAGTAGCCTGCAACCGCAGACGTTAGCGCGTATATTGTAATAAGTGCAGTAAACAGAGCGCCCCTGTTGTATGGATAGAACATGCCGACTAGTGCAAGTACAAGGGCGAAGATTGCACTGAAATCAGTAGCAAAGATTGCTAGTTATGAAGAGAGATGAACAACACTACACAAGAACAATAAACTCCTTTAAAGAGAAGCTGCTTCAAAGGGATACTTACAGAGTAAATAGCTGTGTGCCAGTTCCAAGCACTGCTGCAAACAAGGACTTGTATCTTGGGTACCTGAACACATCACTCCGAATGTATTTCCAACCACTCTTTTCTTGTTCATCATCGGCCTCCTCATTATCAGTAAATCTATCATGTTTGAAATTGTGGGTATAATAAGAACAGAAAGTTTTAAGGCTTGAAAAGAGATTAGTCAGTGGAAATGATTCTTACTTAACAAAATCATTCTTAAGTTTACGCCTAAGAATTGTAGCAAGAAGTCCACAAGTAAAACATGAATGAATAATCGTAAACCAATGGATTTCCAAGTGATGTTGCAGCAAGGATGTTCGTGAGTATTTCTCCAACCGCTTCTCAAATGGAGTGTCAGTTTCAGTCCATACGACGGAATATGAGAAGTCTATGTCTACTGCCTTATCCTCTGGCAAGTCCGCAAGTACAGTTGGATCATTTTGAACGACAATATCAATGACGCGATCCTCATTGTATAGGATCTCAAACTTGATATGCCTAAAAGGAGAACTGTAGGCCCAGTTCGATCATCTTCAGCTTCGCTTTCAAATCTTCCAATGGAACTCCAAATGGGCAAGTCATCCAAGTACATTTGAAAAAATAATTCCTCAAAACAGCAGTTCTGAATTTGGTAACCTCTTCTCTTGTGAGCCTTTTTGAGCAGATAATCTCGGGTTCTCTATCAATTAAGAAGTTGATTTTATACGGAGCAGCAACTAGTCGATCTCCATTCAAAACTTCACCAA